>NC_055957.1:30494832-30794832 GCF_018492685.1 Alosa sapidissima | reverse complement strand
CGTGCTGAAGCCTTTATCTCTTTCTATTCACCCAGGTAATGGGTCCATAGCTGAGTTTATTCCTTCTTTATAGACCAGGGGCATCAAGTTGAGGAAAAAGTGGCTAAAGTGACTGGGAAATGTGCTAACAGCACGGGTTGGCCAAGACCATGCTGAAGCTGATGTCACTGACACAGGCGCAAGGTGTTGGCTCTCCACCTGCCCCAGAGTGAGAGGGGATGGGGGAGAGGGAGGAGTCAAACAAAAATTGTTCTGGTCACTGGTATGAGTTAACTTGTTGTTTGTATAGACCATGATGACAGACACTTCAATGCATGATGGGGCACGTAAGAGAGCACTTAGTGCAGCACATCATCTGACCAGCTGTTTTCTGTCCATATGCGTGTTTACCTAAGTTACTGACTCAGCTGAATTGGACAAACGCTTTAGGGAAGACGCCCTCTCTGCCGTGGACACGTCCACTACACCATTCCTCATCCATATGTGCTGTTACCAGGATACGATCTCCCTGCTGGAAGGGAAGATCATCATCTGTCTCAGCGGTGAAGTCATATAAAGCCTCCGCCCACTCAGCCTGTGGAGACACACAGACACACCAGGGCATGAACAGACAGACAGGCACATCAAGACACAGGCATGAACATCAAGACGTAGACACAAAAGGACACAGGGAGAGAGTTAATCCAAGTGCAAACTAATCTTCTTACCAGTTCACAGGGTCATAAGTACTCATGATATACAGGGTTCCCACTCTAACTCAAATGTAAAATTCCATGACTTTTCCCCTGACAAAAAACCTGAATTTCCATGACTAGTTATATCATTAATTGTACAGTATACCGACCAATGATTTTAGAGCAGACGCGCAGTATTCAAGAATCTTTTGCTTCTTTAGAGCGGGAAATTAAATGAAATAAATGGGCATTGAATAAATCAATTGGGCTACTCAAGCAAGCAGTAAAGCTAATAACCAGACATAATTCAATTCGGCATGGAAATATTTGAATTAATGTATTATATTTGGCAAGTACATTTTAAACTGCTACAACAAAATTTCCTGATATTCCATGACTGCCCCAAAAATGATCAAATTCCCTGACTTTCCATGTCTGGAATAGACTTTCAAAAATGCCATGATTTCCAGAAATTCCATAACCCGTGGGAACCCTGGATATGCCCATGAACATTTTCAGAGTTTCAGTTTCAGTCTTTTTTAGAAAATGTCAACATAACAATGAGAGAGGGGGTTACCTGATTTGGGTTTGAGGACATGCTAGGAGAGGACACCATACCTGTAAGATGAACCAGCAAAATCAGAGTGAGCTGCTTTAGAGTACTTTCTCAAATGTCCATACTGATGTACATTATGTCTGGATAAGAGTGTACTGGCTTTAGGGAAGCAGCTAATTAAAAAGCCTATTAAAATTCCTATTCACATGTATAAAAATCATTATCCATATGCTCAGCTGGACTAGAGTTGACTGGACTAATTGTTCTTATCCACTCATTTGACTGAGCTGCAGCGGGGCTGAGCCCCGGTGCATTAGAAATCAGTGCTGCTGCATGGGGCAGCTGGAGGCACACACCAACAGACTCATACATTCCTCTCATTCCACACAAAGGGAGAGGTTCCAGTGCTACTTGACTCATTTACCAATGATCACGGCTAGTTCAACACTGCACAAAAATATGAATGTGTGTGTGTTTGAATCCAACACAGTTCCAAATCCAACACTTTACAAAAATATGAGTGAGTGTGTGTGAAAGAACAGCTTTACCAGGTAGGGCTATCTTGGTCTGGCCAGCATCTGATGCCGTTTGAGCTGGTAGGTCTTCTATGATCTCCACGTAGTTCAGAGGGAAGATGCCCACACAGGTGCCCAGTTTACCCCGTGCCCAATCCTGCCCAATGTACTCATGCAGCTGGATCACATCTCCTTCACAAAACATTAGCTCGTCACTGTGCTCTGCTTCAAAGGCAAATCGTGCCACGCATCGGGGTCCACTACAAATACAACAACAACAATTACATACATCATACTGCACATATTCCCTTAATAAAAATATGGATACAATACAAACCAGATGTAGCCTGAGAATACTCATATGAACCATTAGGGATTTGCTCTGCAGGTCTGTCTGGGCAGAGGCCATTGAAGCCCATTTCCAATGTCCCTAAAACATGGCCACGCAAATACAATCGCTAATCCGGCATTGACGTGTATTTGTTTGGAATTGAGTAAACAACTGCATTTAAATCTTTTGTTTAAAAAAATGCTGCACTTCTGAAACAATTTGGTACACGTTTAATGCACAATTTAAGTTTAATTTCACTGCTAGTTTCACCCCTGCTGGGAGTCGTAAGTTAATTAACCTTGTCCAGACCCACTCTCAATTCCAATTGAGAAGGTCTGTGTGCTTACCAGGCTAGACCAAATGCAGAGTTATTTTGATTGTGGAGGCCCTGTGGTAAGACACCAAAATTAATGACAGATCACATTTTAGCATTCAAGAAAAAGACTCACCTGCTGGGTGCTTCTGGCAAGGTCTTGGCATGGGTTGACGGTACAGCAGACTGAGAGATGGGCTGAGAGAGAGAGAGAGAGAGAGAGAGAGAGAGAGAGAGACAGAGAGAGAGAGATCAGAGACATATATCACTGAGGATTGGATTCATCAGTAGAAAAACTGAATACACATTTATTAGATGATATTTACTTTTGATGATCTCACAGTCAGTTTAACATAGCTGATAGGGAAGAAGCCTGTGACTCCTCTGAGAGTTCCCAGATACCATTCATCGTCCAGCTGCTCTACTTGACCCACCACATCACCTGCCCTCAGGTGCAGCTCTCCTGGGCCCTCTACCAAACACAGAGGAAACCAGAAAGCTTTACGTAACATGAAAAAGCCACTGAATCAAAGCCACTGAATGAAAGTCAACAAAGCATGAACAGCTGATGAGTAGAACTGGTGTCATTCAGGTTCACCTGGGATAAAGTCATGGAGAGCCTGGACCTGCATTCCACCATTTCCTGAGGGTTCTGGCTGGGTATTCTGAAACGAACCAGAAACAGATGCAGATCTTAAAGAGATATTCCACCATTTGGGGAAATACACTCGTTTTCCACCTCCCCTTGAGTTAAACAATTGAGTTTTACCTTTCCCCAGTTCATCCAGCCGTTTTCTGAGTCTGACAGTAGCACTTTTAGCTCCAGCTCATCTCTCCTATAAGCTAACGGTCTAATCGGATTCAATGAGCTGGAGCTAAAAGTGTTACTGTCAGACTCAGAAAACGGCTGGATGAACTGGGGAAAGGTAAAACTCAATTGTTTAACTCAAGGGGAGGTGGAAAACGAGTATTTCCCCAAATGGTGGAATATCTCTTTAACCACTTTTTGCAAGATCACAGAGTTGCTGAGAGAAATCTGCCGCTGCCATTTAGATCTTAGAGATGTACTTTATTGTCTTACTTAATATGCAAATTGACATGGTGCAACATAAATAAATAAATATCGAAAAGAATGCACACCCTCCGAGGTGCTGGCAAGGGAAAATAAACGAAGAAAAACTTGGTCGCCGCACACTCTCCTAATTCTTTGATATAATTCCAACGTTTCGGCCTGTCGGCCGAACACCAGTGTGCAGCGACTAGGGTTGCAAAGGGGTGGAAAATTTCCGGTAAATTTCCGGAAACTTACCATGGGAAGTTAAACTGGGGAATTTTGGAAATATTCCAAATTGGAAACTTTCATGGAATTAAAGGAAATTATGGGAATTAATGGGAATTTACGGAAATTAACATGAAATTTTGGGTAATTCATACAAACTGTTTCATATACAAACATTAACATTTTGTTTCGTAATAAGCAATATGATTTGTATGCTAGCGGGAATCCCATTATCTGCCTATGGTTTACTAGTGTGCTAAACTAGCAACACTGAACTGCCCAAGATGCACTACACCACTCAACAACAATTGGTTGGTTGGAACATTTTTTCCCATGCACATGAACGCTCCATAGGTTTCCTTTATGTCTAGCAGCCTATGCCGATTGCTGTGTGCATGTGATTGGCATATGTGCAGGGTAGAAATTTGACTGAAATTGCATTAAATCAGGTTGTTTTAACTAATATTATGCTGCAAGATGGGGTTTTGTCCACTACATTTAAGTTCCCTGTTATAGACTAACTTGCCATATTAAAAATTCCCAGTTTATTCCCATTAATACCCGTTTATTCCTGTTAATTCCCATATATTCCCGTTAATTCCCACGGAATTTTGCAACCCTAGCGGCGACCAAGTTTTCTTCGCAACATAAATGTAAAACACAGACATGACAGGACGCAGAAGGGAGTGGGAGAGATCATTGGGAATTCCCACCTGTGGAGCTTCTTCCAGGGAGTGAGCAGAGAGCGGAGTGATGATCTTCATGTAGGATTTCTGCACTCGCCCACTAACAGCTCCAGCCTGACACTCAAAGGTTTTGCTGTCTATCTGATCCAGCAACACCAGGACCTCATTTTTCTACAACACACAGGAAATTTGCATTTGGTTGAACATGTCCATACAAGATAACACAGGGAGTGTTGTTCATCACAACATGTACAGTACCTGAAAGGAGAGCTCTCCTGGATTAGTTCCGTTGCAGTCAAACTCGGCAATGGCATGAGGGATCTCAAGCTGAATAAGAGAAAGACAAAAATAGAATGAATCAAAACCATAAGCAACCATGTTCCAAAAGATGGTGATAGCACAAAAATCATTATAGATGTTTTACTATTAAGTAAGTACAGCTGAATAAGATTATATGGCTATAGGATTGTATGCATATCTTCACAGGGCACTACACAATGAAAGATATATTTACCAGTGCGAACAGCTGGACATTTGTCCAAAAAAATGTTTTTTTTGTGGAAAGTATACTGGATTTACTTAAGCCTCCCCCTCATCGGTAGCCTGGAAGCCTGAATTTAACCCAGTCCACAAAATTTGAGGTCGGGAAATTCGGTCTGGACTTGCCCATATTAATGCCCTTATGACTATGCACATATGAACACTGCACACCAATCAAATCGTCTGGGCGGGCTTTATACAATGATGGACAGATGAGCAACAGTCATTCGTCACCTGAGCGTGCTTCGGTTGATTTTGTTTACAATAAAAAGGCGGTCGCTAGAGAAGCTAGACAATTAGATTTCACAATCACGTCTGTTGATGTACAAGATATTGACAGTGCAATAATTAAACAAAAAAATAATAAAAACAGAAAACAGCGACTAAGGCATTTGTCAAAAAGAAGAATGTTTTGGCTGATTTCCCTACAGGATTCACATATTTTGTTGCTCTGATTGGTTAGGTCTATCCAACTGTGTGCAGAAGCATTTTGTTCCTGTTTGGTTTGAAACACACCCCATAATCACATCCCAAAGCTGCAGTACCAGACTCACATTCTCAAGTTTGTCAGGGTACTTTATGAACACAAAATACTTACTGTATATTTATTATAGAGTGGGTGTCCTGGCTTAGGTCTTGGGGGTAGAACAGGTCCTTTTTTAGGTGTTTTGGATGACCTACGCTCTTGATATTGACCTTCGTTGGCAGACGCCCCTTTGGCCACTGAGGAGACTGAGGCAGGAGGCTGAAAAGCCTCTTTTCTGGGAGGAGGGGGTCTGTCTGGGCCAGCTTTAGCTGGAGGGGGACGAGGTGGCAGTACCTTGACACTAGCTGGCCTAAGAGGTACATATGAGGAAGATGTCAAATTCATATAAAAATGTCACAAGGAACTAACACACATTTTACTAATTCAAAATACTAAAAGACACACCTTGGAGGGAGTAAGGGCTCAGGAGATGACCCACTGCCAAAATCCTGCAATAAAAAGCAAGACAACTAATTGCACATAACTATACACAGGTTATGAAAGAACTACACATTTTTTCTTTTTCCTGCACATAAAGGCTTAACAATTATTTTTAGTATATAAATATTTGAAAACTCTTTCATATGCATTAACAGCCCATGCAGGCCATGAAAGAGAATTCCATAATACAGCCTGAGTGTTCAGGAATGTGCATTCACAACCATCAAGCCACTGGGCCTTATATGGCTGCCCGAGGTCACACAGCGACTCCATACTCAGCAGATATGCAACCATGACAACCAATCCTGTGACAGTTCCCCACAGTCAGCCATCAGCTGGCCAGAGTCATTGTTTACATGGAGACACAAAGCTGCCTTTGTGAGATTCCGGCAGTGGGCAGGTGAAAGACAGGCCTGTTAGTCCGTTAGCAGGATTTCTTATGGCAACAGTCTTTAGCTCAACATGAGGTCAGCATGACAACAACATTCCTGGAGGGACAACACTTACAGTGAAACATTCACACAAGTTCAGACTAGCTACCTGCAGACATGGCTAATTTACTGTGGTGATTCATAGGCAGTGAAACACAGTGCAAGACATTCAACACTTTTGCTCTGAACTAAACAATAACGTAGACAACATTTCAGTAAATTACTACATTTAATACACTTCTACAACACTACACTACTTTTTATGCGCAGTCTTTTAGCTGCTGCATAGACAAATAGAGTTTGAGTTTCTGGGTGACAGATAAAGTTTGAGGAAGAGATTGGATTTCAGAGGGGGAATTCCAACTTGGCCTTTCCGTTCTTTACCTCATGGAGGGTGCGGTTGAGTGGCTTCATTAATAAAAGGAAAAAGGATAGTGTCTAAATGACCTTTGACAAAGAAGAAAAACAGTTTCTTCATGCAGTACACGTTTGGCTCGTTCTGTTGCCTGGGAATTGGGTTTAAGTGTACTGTAGGCTTTTTGGTGATCATCAAAACTACACTGTTGTAGGAGTTTATTGGAGCAACTATTCAGAGTGAATCAGCAGAGACAGAATGTCCACAGAAACAGTGATTCAACTTAATTCTAACTATACTCATATTGTGCTCATAATGTAAAAATGTCCAAGAACTGTGCAAACATTTTTTACACATATGGAAAGGCTTGTGTGCAATTTGACCTGTGGATAGCTGAGTATTGAGAATGTGAGTATGTGAGTTACCTGTGATCTGTATTGAGTATTGAAAAAGTGAGTTACCTGTGATCTGTATTGAGTATTGAAAAAGTGAGTTACCTGTGATCTGAAGCTATTTTTTTGGCTGGGTGGTGGAGGTCCCCCTACAGGCATCTGAACAGGAAGGGGTGGGGGGGCATCCTGGGAATCGTCCGCCACTGACGAACATAAAATAATATTAAATACAGCCCATGTTTGTCTATTACCACAACATATAGTGGCAATTAATTACCACATCACATTACCACCAATTAATAAACACAGATAGACATCCACAGGAAAAAGGCAATGCATGTTCCCAGACCAAATAAGGAAATACAGAACTACAGTATTTTAACAGTACTCACACACACACAAGGAACTCACACTTGCCAGATGTACTTGGAACCCGAATCATGGTGGGCTTGCGCATGACCCCTCCACGGTTAAAGGAGCCCTCTACTCCTCTGACTGGTTTGGGGGGAGTTGGAGCTGTAGGAATAATGAAGTTATCAATGACTGTGTCCATACACTAGCTAGATAGTAAGAGCAGAAACAGTATGAGAGAGACACATTTCAGCTTTTAGCACATTTGAGTGGAAGACTTAATGTTGAGTGGGACACACATAATGTTCAGTGTGCTAGTGTTCAGTCAGCACTTTAGTTTTGCCAGCACTATTGCTTAAAAGCTGACTAACCTGGTGCAGGAGAATCCGCAATTTCATTCTCCTGTTTGCTCTGACCCGAGTAAACCCTTGAGGACCGAAGGTTGGGCCATTCTGTGGCACCACTGGGTGCTGACGAGAGGCTGGTGGAGTTATGGTTGTTGTGGTTCAGCAGCTCTCGGGAGGGCTTTCTCAGAACAGGTGGGGGAGCTTTAGTCATGGGTGTCTCCTCAGGCAGAAAGCTGATAGGTTTATTCTGCAGAGGAGGGCGTGGTGGGGGCAGGAGGGCAGCCTTTGGTGTGACCACCGTGGGGTCGTCCCTCTGGTCAATAGAGGGCTTCTTAGGAGGCACAGGGCGTGGGACTAGGGCAGGGACCAATTTGGAGGCAACACTGGCCACCTCATTTCCACTTTCATTGTGGTTCTCATCTATCTGTCTCTTAACTGAGGGTTGTGGAACTAATGCTGGTTTAGGTGCCAGCATAGGGGGCTTGGATTGTTGGTTGCGGGGCTTTGGAACAGGCACAGGAGTACCGACATGGTCATTTGTGCTGACCTGGCCCTCAAAGGCCTGGATTTTAGTGCGAATACTCATGTCGGAAGAGTCGTCTCCACTCTCGTCACTTAGTTCACAGTTGGAGCCTCCAGAGTCACTGAGGTCAGCGACGGCGTCCGAATTGAAGACCTCCAACAGCTCTTTGAGATAGGGGTTAGGAGGAGAGTCTCTGCTACTGTCGGAGATCACCTGAAGGGCATCTCCACTGTCCTTTATGCGGACTAGAGTTTGAACCTTGACCTCTGTGCGGACAGGTTTGCTGGGTCTTGTGCGAGGGCGTGGAACGGGCCGAGGTGCCTGTATCCGGGAAGAGTCAGAGGGTGATGAGGGGTCAGGATTGGACACGTCAGGAACAATGTTGTCAGAAATGCTACGAAGCTCAGAGGGCTCCAATTCCAAACCAGATGCCGTGCATGCTGCTGGAGAGCGATTTGGGTAGTCAGTGGTGTTTAGGTGAATAGCATTGATTAGCGGAGCATTAACACTAGCAATATCCTCTGTGTGTGTGCTCTTTGTTTCTCTCTGATTGAGAGCAGGTTCAGCTATTAGGAGTGGGCTCTCCCTTGGCGCTGGATTTGGCTTCACAGAAAACGATGGTCGTGGAGGTTTGGGAGGCCTTTTCACTGAAACAACAATATAAGACAATTGTTCACCTCAGAACTGAAATGTCTGCCACTGCATTAAAAAACCAACTCTAGGGCCTTACATTTAGGTGCTTCACAACTGCTGGACTGTGAAGGGGTTCTGCACTCTGGGTCAGGTGAATTTGCAGTGTCCACAGTGTCCGTCTGTGTGGCAATTGTTGTGGTGTGGGATCGACGAGGGGGTGGTGTTGGTGTGACGTCCTGCTCCTGGGTTTTCTCCTTGATGACCTGATCATAGGATGGTGGGGGCTAAGGCATGAGAGAGGGGGAGTTCACTCACACGCAAGCACATATGCAAGCCAAGTTAACACACTCTGATCTATATGTCAATCAACCAGCTCATCTCTTTTTGTCATGTAAAAACACAAAATAAGTATAGCTACAACCTTTTCTACTCCGTCAAAAAGGAAGTAAGCATAGGGAGTTTCACAAACACTCCAAAGTGCTAGGCTACTCTGCCCAGGAACCAGCCATGGGGACGGTGACTCATGAATTGGCCAGCTTAGCAATGACCTCATATGCTATGCTGAGAAAAAGGCCACAGAAACAGTGCTGAATCAACAAGACTAGGCTTGCATTCAAACTCAAATTGTGGAATAAAGTGAAAAGGCTCTAATCTGTATGACACGCTATGCACTATGCAATGCAAACAAATTTTAATTTAATCAATGGGCAAAAACATCTTGCTAATTCAATGCCACGCTACACGCAAACTCCAGCGATTCAGACGAGTAAGACTTACATTTCTTTACAGTCACACCATTTCCAAGAAACTTCTAAACAACAAAGTCTCATTTAAAGTAAACCAAGTCCTACATTGTTTTTCTACATTAAAAAGACAAGCACTCGTGCCCCTATCTCTAAAGTGACTGCAAATTCCTCCTGTATCTTAGGTGCTCTGCCTATTGTCATTGCTGAACTCTGCTGAACAAATATTTCCCAAGGTCAGTTTACTGCGAGTTAGTAGGCTATACTGTGGCATGGCAGCACATAAAAAAGGCACTTCAGCAACACTGCACCACACATAAGCTGGGGTCACACACACTGCTATTAAGGAGGAGAAACAAACACAGGCCGACGATACGGAATGTTACAAGCAAACACACACCCTTTCCAGCAGTGTTCAAGTTTATGCAATAAGTACACTCCAACCTTGGCAGCCACTGGGATACTGGCCCCCCAGACAGGCTGTGGGGAGGGCAGGGCAGAGGCCCCTGGGAACCAGGAAGTAGAGGCCAGAGGCTCCGCTGACACAATGGTTATCTCCGGCCGCCTGCAACCAAGCACAGAGCCTTACAAGTCTAATCAAGATTATGACAGCCTGCACTTTAATCAATTTACAGGACACAGCTTATTCTTACACGTGAAGGAGAGAATTCCTATCTTTATCAGTTTTCAATTATCAGTTATTTCAAGTGGTCTATCTTTTTTATTGAGCAGATCAACTACTTCTGGAATGGACCCCATGCATCAATTGCATCTGAAATGAAAGCAGCATAAAGGTAGCAAACTATGAATAACAAGACACAGTGTTAGCACCACCATATTGGGACAACTTTATTGGCACCACTTTCCATTCTAGTTTTATTCAGTGTAAGGACACCACCACCTTTGTGGACAAATGGATGTGATGTGTTGCTTGACAAGCCCAGAATGGTATTTTATTTATTAGCTACTTTACTCAATCGGTATAGCACATGATACCAACACTCACAACCATCTATTGTCGGTGGTTTGTGTCCAACAAATCTATTTCTTGGTTTGTGTCCACATACTATAAAGGTTGATTCAACAGATGCATTTGTGTGGCAAATCAACAGACAAAGGAGATAATATCATAGCAAATGCTGTAGCTGTAATCAGAGGTTATATGGGGGATAGTGCTTCTTGTTGCCTTATGTGGATGTTTAGCTGCTGTACAACAAACCTTCTGTCTCTCGTGTGGTCACTCTGGGAAGGTGTTCTCCCCGAAGCTTCAACAACAAAAGAAATTATTTTAATTGACTTGGGAAAAGACTGAAGGTGTTGCCTAAAACACACACTGTGTGCATACAGCATAGGTATGACATGAAGTCAAACATTCTCATTATACTTGCAGCCAAACAGTCTGGATAGACAATTCATGTTTTAAAAGTACTTACTCCTTTTGAAGGCAGCTCGTATGGAAGCCAGTGGTCTTGAGCTGGAGGAGCACAATGTTAGAAGATGCTTTAACTGATAAAAAAAAAGCAGGGCCTACTGCCCATCTTCTGAATTTGTGGTGTGGTGTTGTCTTCTGCTCCAGGGACAGCCCAGTTGAGGAAGCTACACTATGCTGAGCAGATGGCACTAATTACCCAAAGACTGTGAAAGTCACAAATGGAATTTTCTCTGCACAAACAAATCCATCCAAAACAGACAAAATGCATAGCAGTACTGCTACCTTGGCCAAACATGATATAAATCACTGCAGAGAAATGTGATTCCCCGGGCTGTCATTTACTACTTCTGCCTGATCAATACAGCTGAGTAGCTGTTCCATATCCGCTGCAGACAGAACCAAGAGGCTGCATTCACCTACCTGAGGCAAGCACTGACATTAGTGTTGAGCCTTTGCCAATTGCAGTTGCCCATACAGCAAATTCCAGCTTTCAGGTCCCATCTTACAGGAAAAGTTGCAGTTGAAAGATGCAGTTTCAATTCATGTGATCAAGCATCCCACTTTCATTAGGAAACTCATGTAGCTCTATGGGAGGGCCCCTTGGCAGAGCCTGTAATATGGGAATGCTAATGTAGCATCCATGCCAGTCAAACTAGACACACCAGCTTTGCTCTCATCACAGACTCCTGCTCTGCTGTCCTCTAATCTTTGGAAGTCAATGTGATAACTAGAATTACTAGCTGACAGGCCGATACATTATCATTATAGACCCCAGGAAGAATAGCTGCTGCTATGCAAGAGAGAGAGATAATAACTATGAGGGTCTGCCACTGATCAAGAGAGAGAGAGTCCACAGCTCTATGTATGACGGCAAGCTGGAGGACAAATGCATCAATTCCTTTGTGAGAGGCTAATTACCCTCAGAAGGCTCCTTAAAGGAGCCACACATAAGTATTGTCCTGAGAGGGTTTCAATGCTTTGGATGGATTGGTTGCATGGATATAAACATGCTGCTTCTCTTGTCACAAACACAACAAATATTCATTATAATTATATGATTACATAATCATCTCATATTGTGCAATCTAAACATTCCTGGGGAATCAAAATCCCAACGTATATTCCAATATAAATTCACTCTTTTAAGTAATCCTCTTGTAATCTAGGTTTTATTCATGGACATTGCTTGAGAAATATAATGTAATGATGAGGGTGTGGTTTTGGGCAGCCAAAATGCCATAAATGCCATAACAACACCATGAGAGTAAGACCTCTTGACTGGGAATTAAGTTTAAAGCAAAAATAAATTTGCCCATCTATGTCAGCAACAAATATGTATACAATGGATTGCAATGGACTAAGAATAATACTATTAAGAACATATTCTCATAATGGGGAGTAATTTCCAGACTTTCAAGATCTTCATTTACCCAAATACAAACTTTGATATATTTATCTTCTAGCATTTCCCATAGATATTGTGATAGGCTGTGTTGCCAGAAAGCTGTGATTTACTATGGCCTTTGCAACAGTATCAGTAAAATAACATAATCGATCATCAATCGATGATAGAAGTTGGTTTTACAACAGCAAAAGCAGCATTGCTAGCCCTCTATCATTCCTACCTTGGCTGAATTTGGTCCGGCTTATTCCTTTCTGATCGATCTGTGGAGAAAAAGGAAGACTGAAGTCAGTGACTCAGCACAAGGTATTTTGGCAACAAACACCTCTAGTGACATTCTATTTATTGTGTTGGAGCAGAAAAAGAACAGAACCTGCTGGGGCAGTTCCATTCTGCTTTCAGACACCAAAGTAAGTTCATCTGACATGCGAGGATATGAAGCAGCAGACTTATTGCCAGTGCCTCCAAAAAGGTACTACATACACCATTCAAGAAAAATATGTTGACCACTTGTCAATGTCATGAGTCACTGGTATGGAGCTTGAAGAACTAAAGGTCTGTTATGATGTGCAGTAAAACATGCAGAGAAACCAGTTCTATTAAGACAGAAGAGAATGATGCCTTCTACAATAACACAGTAGGACCAATTATCTAAACTAAATCAGATGCTCAAAACAAACTGGCTTCTCTCTTTGCCACCTGATTCCAATTTGACTTTTAATTCTATTGACACAACAGTTAACAGTAGAGAATGTGAGGTGATGAATATTGGCATTGTTGTTGTCAGACCACTTCTTTCAAATATTCTTCCAAAAAATAGTCTAGTGCTGGGGCCTATTGCACAAAACTAGGATAAATCCTTTTAGGCAAGTCCACTCGGCGGCCATATACCAACGTTTTATGGGCACTCATCGGGCACAGTCTTTGGGTCGAACTGCGCGTGCGCAAGGCTTCACGACACCAATCTTGCTCCAGCGGCGAGATCACAACACATGATTGGCACGATGTCTTCACAACACACCATATGATTGGCTCAATGTATTCATGTGTGTAGACAACGGCCATATTGGCGTGACAAACTAGCCCCATTTATTTCTATAGAGTATTTTTTGAGTGCTGTGTCTCCACATTAGAAAGTCTCTGGCGCAGCTCAGTAACTTATCCCGGATGTCTTAATTCTGCTTTTGTGCAATAGGCCCCTGCTCTATCATTAATCAAAACAACATGCGATCATAAAAGTTGGTCATAGAAAGCGTGTGCTGCTCACAGCGTGTCCATGAAGGCCCACTACAACACACTCAGGATTGCAGCTGCAGGGTCCACCTGTTACAGCCCTCCACCACACCTGCTGTATCAATTACCTCAGCAGTCTCTGGGCCCAACTCCACTCCACTCAGACACAACAGAGACTTTTCTATCACACTATTCAGCTCACCAAGTTTCAATATACTGCCATTTCCAGGTTTTGACAGAAAACATAAAAATGAATGATCTCCATGTATGTAGTTGATTCACAACAATCATCCAACATCTGACTTCAGCTCATTAACCGAATTGTGTAGGCAATTGATACCAAATCTGTGGGTATTCATGACCAATTAGTAAAACACCTGACTCCAGCCATCTAATCAGCTGAGCTTGTTTATAGATTAGCTACATCATGGTTCTTACTTCAAAAAACATATACACAAACTACTTTACAGATAAATAAAGATACTCCTACCTGACTAAAATGTGGCTGGCAAATAGCAAGACTTCCCGCACCCTTTATGTCCTTTGTTGAAGATTTGTGTTGTGTTCGTATTTCTCTGCATGCGAGAGAAGTGTGTGAACCAGCAGTCGGACAAAGGTAAGCAACTGGCAACAGTGACGCTACCTATAAGGGAGGGGCTTCCGAGCTGCCAGTGTGCGACAATCAGACAAAAGAAGAGCAATTTGATTTACATCAACAAGAATGTAGCTTATCAGGATGAGTGTAGGCTACACTGCACTGACAGTTTCATTTTGCCATAGGTTGATGCCATAGGTGGACAATATAATATGTGGCTATACCCTTTTGCCATAGGTATCTCACATGATATGTGGCTATATACTACTTTAAATGATTTTATACATTCCACCTCATGTCTTACAGAAATACTCCAGAGTCCCTGCATTCCATTTCAAGTATGACTCTCCTCTCTATTCTTTTGCCACACCCCGGAAACCTGCACACCATGATCATTAACAAGGTACCAGGAAGAGAAAAAGAAAAGCTCATTTGCTTATCTTTACCAGGTATGTTCTAGTTTCAGTTCATACATGAATGAAATTCACACAGAATTTCTGTGTGAGCTAAAGATTACACAAACTATTGTACAAGAAGTTAGCAATAAAGAAAACACAGGCTTAATGATTGTTTAAATCTGGAAACAATACTGACAGAATACTGTCATCCTCATGGAGACTACAGCCACCAACTGTTGGCTATTCACACTTCATTTTGCCTTATAATTTTGATTTGATATGTGCCAAGATTATGTCTTCTCAGTATAGCACTGGGAAACCATTGTATAGCATATCTGGCCATTAATATATTTTGCTGTCTTCACCAAAACAATGATTGGTCCAAATAAAACTATTTTGAGGAAAGCCACTGATAAGGTGTGTGATAGAGAGCATGAATGAAGCTGGCCCTACAGTATGGCAAAAGGTAATGTAATGTTGTGTGATCAATTGATTATTATTATTCATGCCATCAAAAAGTAGGTCAACAATTGTTGTACTCACTCTATTTGTTGTTTGTTTTACTTACATCAATTGATGGGACTTGAAGGTGTCTAGAGTGGCAGTTTGCAAAACACCACTGGGTATTGCACCCAAATGTATCAGTACCTTGGTTTCCATCCAACTCATTTGAAAGGGAAAATTCAGTATTTTTAAACCTGGGCCCTTGGCATAGCCTACAAAATATCATCAGGGACCAAGATGAAAATCAGTGCATCAAACCAGCATGCCACTTGTGTTCTACAGTTTCTTTACTGTAAAGTGTGCATCTCCATTGTTAGCCGACACTTGTAATAACATGTTGAACCTAATCAGTATACTTTGACGTGGCTCAATTTCCCCACTCCCCCTCACACACACTTTTGCTATATTCACTCAATGCCCGTTCATCAACATATCTGATATAAATATGTTAAACTGAGATAAATCCCTTTTGTGAGTTTTTTTTTTAAACTGCTTTTTTGTGTTTGTGTAAAGTTTCCAAGGTAAAGGTGGTGGCTCAACTTGCCCCCTGACCCCTGAATATCAAACTGCTCACATGACTGTATTGGGCTGTTTGAAAATTTAATTACATTACTCTCTTTCCATCTCTCTTCATCTGTCTCCTGTCTTCACCTTTTCGATCCAACATTAAAATGCACTTCTTTTCATACCTTCTTTGAATACCTGCATATTTTCAATCAACTTTCTGTTTTTTTCCACATGTTCCATGTGTGTGAGTGAAGGCACACTTGATGCCATGAGGTCATTATGACACATATCTAATTATAGAGTGTTTGTTATCTCTGTGTGGGTCTACTATGTCATTAACTTCTGAAAACAACACTATTTGCTGACTGAACAACATCGGAACAGGATTTGAAATGCTGACATAGGTATGCACCAGCTGCACACGATAACTGCATGGTGCATACAACTTTCACTAGCTCTTTCAGTCCCAGCTTGAGTCCCACCTGCTGACAGACACACCAACCAGGCTTGGCTTTTAAAGCAGCTGTGGACAGGCCATAGCTGAACAAACAACCTGGGCGAGTCAGACCCCATGGCCTGGGTGGGGTGAATGTTCAACAACTGTGCCAGACAAACAGGTGTGAATATAAGGGCACAGTGTGTGGTGAGAACATTTGAACTATATAATATGCTGCTTTCAGGAGTAGTATCCAAGGGTCTAATAACAAACAAAGCTTGTTTGGCCTCCAAAACATTCAGCTAAAGTTTTTCTTGAAGAGCTAGGTGAACTGCTATCAGTTGTTTGCATAGAGTATGACTGTCTTATTATATCAGGGGATCTAAACTTGCATGTGGATAATCCTGAAAACAATTATGCCAAGGAATTCATTGCACTAATCGATACTTTCTCCCTAACACAGCATGTACAGGGGCCAACACACTCTCTTGGCCATACCCTCGACCTTGTTATCACAAAGGGTCTCGATGTCTCTACAGCTGTTAAAGACCTGGCCTTATCTGATCATTTTTGCGTGTTCTTTGATGTGTCTATGTCCCCACACACTCAAAACACAGCTATGATGGTAAAAAGGAGAATCATAAATGATCAGACAAGTGCTCTCTTTGAGCAAGCACTTTCACTAAAGTCAAGTCAACTGTCAGACTCTGAAGACTTATTTGATCACTTTAATGCAAAAATGGCAAACATTATGGATGACATTGCTCCATTACAATTCAAGAAAGTTAAGGACAAACAGAAAGCACCATGGAGGCAAAATCCAGCAGTTAAACTTCTAAAAAGAGAGTGTAGGAAGACTGAAAGAAAATGGCGTAAATACAAACTTCAGATCCACTATGAAATCCATAAAGAGATGCTCCGCACATATAACTCTGAAATATACAAAGCAAGACAGTCTTTCTTTTCTAACATTATCAATAGAAGTTCAAATAACACTCGTATTCTATTTTCAACTGTTGATAAGTTAACAAATCCCCCCTCACAATTAGCGCCTGAACTTCTCTCAACTAATAAATGCAATGAGTTTTCATCTTTTTTTAAAGGTAAAATTGACAAAATCAGACTCAACATATCTGCTCAATTACAAATTCAACAACCTGAACTTCCAGCAACAAACTGAGGGAAACTAAACTTGATGTCAGAGTTCAGCTTGATAGACTACGAAACACTTGAAAAAACGGTACAGAATCTCAGCCCTTCCACATGTGTCTTAGACACTCTGCCTACCAATTTCTTCAGAACTGTTTTTCACCTCATAGCGGCGGATGTCCTTCAAATTGTAAATGTATCATTGCTGTCTGGCACTTTTCCTAAGTCACTGAAAACAGCTGTTGTAAAGCCACTTCTCAAGAAGAATAACCTGGATGCCTCCATGCTAAACAATTACAGGCCCATATCCAATCTACCTTTTATTGGCAATATTATTGAAAAAGTAGTCTTTAATCAATTAACCACCTTCCTAACATCAAATGGGTATTTTGATTACTTTCAGTCTGGTTTTCGGGCAAATCACAGCACTGAAACAGCTCTCATTAAAGTTTCCAATGACATACGCCTCAACACAGATTCAGGTAAAACATCAGTCCTAGTGCTACTGGACCTTAGTGCAGCATTTGACACTGTTGATCACAATATTTTACTACACAGACTAGAACACTGGGTTGGATTTACAGGCATAGTTATCAGCTGGCTAAAATCATATCTACAAGAAAGGAGCTTCTTTGTTGCCATCGGAAACTGTACCTCAACACCAACGTCCTTGACCTGTGGTGTTCCCCAGGGGTCGATCTTGGGGCCACTATTATTCAACCTCTATATGCTCCCACTTGGACAAATCATTCAAAATAATTTGATTTCATATCATAGCTATGCAGATGACACACAAATTTACTTAGCTCTATCACCAAACAACTATGGTCCTCTTGAATCTATGTGTCAGTGTATAGAACAAATCAACACCTGGATGTCTCAAAATTTTCTTCAGCTGAACAAAGAAAAAACTGAAGTAATTATATTTGGTAAAAATGAGGAAAGACTTAGGGTTGCCACTCTCCTTGACACAAAAGGGTTGAAGGCAAAGGATACTGTTAAAAATCTTGGTGTATTAATTGACAGTGATCTAAATTTCAACAGCCACATGAAAGCGATAACTAAATCAGCTTTTTACCACCTCAAAAATATTGTCAAACTCAGAGGGCTGATGTCAAAACATGACTTAGAAAAACTCATTCATGCATTTATCTCCAGCAGGGTTGATTACTGCAATGGACTGTTCACAGGCCTTCCTAAAAAGACTATTAAACAGCTTCAGGTGATACAAAATGCAGCAGCTAGGACTCTAACAAAAACTAAAAGAACTGACCACATTACTCCAATTCTTAAGTCCTTGCACTGGCTTCCAGTAAGTCACAGAATTGACTTTAAAGCACTATTGCTTGTTTATAAATCAGTAAATGGAGCAGGACCTAAATACTTGTCAGACATGCTTCAGCAGTACACACCTTCTCGTCCTCTCAGGTCCCAGGTGAAAAACCTGCTAGTAAAACCTACAGTTAGAACTAAACATGGTGAAGCAGCTTTTAGCTGCTATGCGGCTCAGCTGTGGAACCAACTTTCGGATGACATTAAAAAGGCCCCAACTGTAGCCAGTTTTAAATCTAGACTTAAGACCAAACTGTTCTCAGACGCTTTCTGCTAACTGTGCCGAATTATTCTACTTTGTCTTTTATTACTTTTTTTACTACTTTTGCCTTTGTTTTTGCTTACTAATTATTCTTTATTTTTAAATGATTTTACCTTGTGTTTTATGTTTTCTTTTTATTATGATCTTTACCTTTTAACTATTCTTTGACTATATTGCCCTTCTATGCTTTTATTTGTTATTATCGTTTGGTTTTGTTTATGTAAAGCACATTGAATGACCTCTGTGTATGAAATGTGCTATATAAATAAACTTGACTTGACTTGACTTGACTTGACTTCATTCTTATTTAATATGGTAGTTACACCGTTTTCATATAAATTCATACCCTGCATGTGTAACAGTAGATTAGTTATAATGTGTATAAAGCTTCCAACTTATTCTATTTTGACGAACACATGACAGGATCAGAGGTATGGCCATATTCAAATGTTTCATAGGTTTGTCATGGAATATAAAACTGCTCATTGATGTGCTTGGAATACATGTAGGGAGTACTGTAAAAGGTACTCAAAGTCCTGTAAAACCCAGTCAAGTGGCTTTGAGACAAAATGAAACCCACACTTTGAAAAAGTTGCAACAGTGTCTGGACATTCCTGTTTGGTTTCCATGAACCCCATCTGAGTATCCTATATGGCATCAACTTGATTTCCTTTTTGTAGTCCTGAATGGGTCTTTTCACAGCAGCAGGACCACATGGCGAAGGTTTTTGACTAAAAGTTAGTAGGCTTTGAAAAATGTAGTCATGACAGCCAAGCAGACAAAGCCAAAAGGCTCTCTCCCTACTGCCCTGCTTCAAGAGGGACTACAGGAATTTAACCTTTCTCGGTTGTTATTGAATAAGAATTGTACAAAGTAGGCTATTAGAGAGGCCATCACTTCCATCAAATTATAAGTGTGGTCAATAGAATGAATAGAATTTATAAAAATGCTGCAACAGGATAGCCTTCACTTGCTACATTGTGATTTCAGACAGGATTCAGTAGGCCTTGCTTTAATGGAAAAGTAGCCTATGATCCCAAATGAGAATCATTTGTGTCTCAAAACAACATTGTTGGCTATTAGCCTAACGTGGGACAGGGTGTCTCGGGTAGGTCTCACAAAAACCGAGGTTGTCTATAATAGGCTAATAGGTAGATAATGACTTTAGTGATTTATAGCTAATCTTAAGACAATTCTCCAAATCCCCCCACAAGGTGTTTGTATATCCAGCAACAACAATAGCAATATTTTTTTTTTACCTGTTGCTTGATTTCGATTGCATAGAACACTGGCATCTTTCAATTCTTCTTCCTCCTCACGTCTAGCTTCGGCCATCAGGTAGATTGCGCTCCTTTCCTCGTACGCTAAACACCTTTAGGTGCTGCTGATGGTAGGCTACGGAGTGAAAGACTTCAAAGCTCTCTCCCCTGTCTATTTCATAAGCTTAACCGGATCGAGATTCTCTTCACCAGGGTATGTCCGCGTTAAAGTCCTCTTGGTTAAAAATGACTTAGGCTAACATAAAGCAGCCTACGATGAAGCTCAGCTGTATGTTCCAACCTCTAAAAAGTTGACCAGCGACGGGTCGGCAGGGTACAGGCTACGAGTAGAGTGTGTGTGTGTGCGTGTGTGTGTGTGTGGAGGGGGGGCCTCAGCCCTCCGAGACCGGAAATTTTCGTCTTGCGCTCATCGTTTGTAGAAAAGACAACGGTTTTTCAGAATGAAGCGTCTCAACTTTGGAAATAAATTAAACTAGACCCTGACCTGCCAAGTCCTCACACACGTTTGTTGTTGTGGTGGTGGTGGTGTGTGTGTGCGTGTGTGTGTGCGTGCGTGCGTGCGTGCGTGTAGGGCCTATCTGTCAGATGTCTGCAGACATGGATAAATTATTTTATGTAGCCTATAGGTTTAATACATTAAGAAAAACATGTGTGAAATGAATCAGAATCATTGTATTGCCAAGTCCACACGAAAAAGAGAAGACAAGGAATTTGACTTGGTGGGTGCAAGACACATAAGAAATGATATGTCTAATTTATTGTTTATTTCACAAAGCCTGGTTCTGGGTAGGCCAATGGGGTGTGACTCCCCTTGTCAAAGGCTTGCCATCTCAATGCTAAATTGTAAACCAATAGACTAATTGATCAGTGATGGGTACTTCTTTCTCTGTCCAAAAATGTAGGCTAACCATGGTCCAAACATTTAACCAATTAAAATGCATGGGTTGCTTGACCCCCACCCTCAATTTCAAAGATGGACACAGAAGACCAAAGGGCACTGTAGAATCTTTCTACACACATTGCTGCATATCCATTTATTACCAGTTGTCACATAAACTGGTCAAATGAATGGATGTGTGTACATCATGTCATAAGTGTAGCCCATGTTGGAGCCTTTAGGCTAGTCACCTCAAAGCACATCTGGTGCGAAACATACTGTGCAGTGTTAGAAAGCTCTGTCTCAGGCACAGGTAATAGGTCTTCCAACAGGATAATGACCCAAAACACACTGCAAGCAACCAAGAATGGCTAAGGGGAAAAAAACTGGACTATTCTGAAGAGGCCTAGAGTATTATCAAACATTAGTGATTGCATGCAGTGTGTGATGGGATGATGAATGCATGCAGTAAGGCACCCATCAACCCTGTCCCAGATAGCAATTTCCTTTGGGCCGGATCCGCATACAAGCCTTTAGATCCGCCTGTAGCGGACATACGGTATCTGGCTGTGGGTCAGATCTGCTCCTGATAGAGGTTTCAGCTCTGCTAGTAATGCTGTTTTATCTCCGGTTTACAGATTTGTCCCAGGTCCGATTTCCGCAACTCAACTGGAAGTCAGGAGATGCGTTTAAAATACAAAACACTGATTTGGCCCAAACCTGTGATACGGATATGAGTCGAAGGACCATTTTTTCACAGCAGACCCAGGTGGTAATGATATTAATTAAGGTGCTGATTCTGCTAAATTGACTGTCCTTTCCCTACTTCATTGTCAACTGGCTGCTAAAGAAAAAAAAAGGTATTTTGGAATGGCACAAATTTAGAAACCATGGGGGTGCACTATGTTCCCATGGCCACTTCATTTCTACAGTAAGGCTGGAAAAGAAGATATAGTTGGCTCAATATTGATCATATGCTCGTTTCATTATTTTTATTATTACCTAGCAGTGGTAAAAGTAGTCAATTGTTGTTTGCGTCAGATCAAACAGTGCTATGAGACAACCCCATATTCTTGCCACGCATGCAGAAGTCCAAGCAGTAACGTTAATCAAGGATCTTTGGTTTGCGCACTATCAATCTTTTGACATGATTTGCCAGCCTGGGGTTGGACTAGGACACAGCCCAACTTTTCAAGGTAGGCTATCTGCTTTTTGTCTCTGTTGGTTTATTCAGAGACAACAACAAGCAGCCGAGCGATTGATAACTTTACTGTAAGTTTATACTATTATTTTTCAGCAATATCAGCTACTAGCTTAGCTTGAGCAAAACAGCCATCACAATAACTAGCCTATTTTGGAAAAAACAGTGAACGCTAACAGGATTACTGATGATAAAAAAACGAGTGTGATTGTGACTTAGCCTATTTTCAAAAAGGAATAAATGGCTAATGTTTATTTTGTGTTGTTTCAGATTGACCATGACTGAGGAAGACAGCCTGAATATCGATGGGAACAGTGCATTAACACGACTTAAACTTTGTCTGGGATTGCACTTCTACAGCCAGGTTGTTGAATAAAAAAAAATATTTATTTTATTTTTACACTTATTTGTAAAGTTTTTTTTACCCCCCTAGCGTGTTTGTAGCCTATGTTTATTAGTTGAGCTGTTGGGAAAACGTTACGAACTTTAGCCTGGGTGAACATAACGAACCTGTTAGCAAATGTGTAGCAAACAGATTTTTCAGGATAATTAATTACCAATCACATTTCACACGTCAAACAAAGCCAGCTGATATCTGATAAACGGGTCCGTACCACACACAATAAGCGGACCCGTATTGCATATGATAAGCAGATCTGCATAGACTATCATACGGAACTGGGCCAGTCTTAGCCCTTATTGGAACCAGATCCGTCAAACGGATCCAGACCAGTTTTGGACCGATGTGCGTTTGGACGCCGGATCAGGTCCATTATGCAGATAATGGTAGGTGTGGTGGTAACGTTGTGGTAGGTGTGGCCCAGTTCCGTCCCAGTGTATGTTTGCTATCTGGGGTGAGAGAGTGGGTCATGTTGATGCAGAAGTCTCAGAGCTACTTAGCTACAGAAATTGCTTGTTGGTAATTATTGCCTTTATAAAGTGTGCTACACAACACAAGGTTAATAAGCCAACCATTGAGGTTACCATAATTTTTGTCCGTGGGATTTTCATTTGTGTTACTCAAAACCAAAATTTGATTTGGTGATTGAATGCTGTGGCGCAGTTAGCCTACTTTTTATTTACTGCGCCACTTTTAGTTATTTCAGAGAAATAGTCAAATCTAGGTCTATCTGTCTGTCTGTCTGCCTGTCCGTCCGTCCCTCCCGTATTCTTTAGTGTGAATGTAGCCTACACAAAATGGGCTATATTCAGTGATCTGTGATTTACTAGCTGTGGATAGGCTACTGCGTCATCTTCTGGTGAAAGTTGGTAGTGAAGTGGTATCAGGGAACTACATTTTTTGAGTAGCTTAAAATTAAAGGGGATGGGTGCCTATGCTTTCACACATTTACAGCACAAATAGTTAATATTAAGATAAAGTGTATTAAAAGTATATTTTAAACAAGTAGCCTAGTCTATCGTTGGGTGTGGATGGATGCATTGTAAGCTATGTGGACCTTAATGAGGACATAAGGCTGCTGAGCTCATGTCTGTAGTTTAGCCTGAATGTAGCATGTGATGCAGCATTATCCAGATTTCCCATGCGTTGGGAAGTGGTAACTTCTAGAAACTACTGACAGTGTTGCAGTCAACCGCAGGCTACATTAAGTCCAGCCTAATAGGCATTTTCAAGGGCATGAGAAAAATCCGGCAAACGTAGTTTCTTAGAGCAACCGGGTCAGTAGTCAATCCTACTAAATAAAACTAAACCATTATTTGGCACTTATGCTAGCCTAATTTCTCAATTCAATATTTGTTGACGAATTACAAAGCCGTCGCAGTAGCCCACTTCTTGTTGACGTTGTCGTTGGTAGCCTATTAGACTTTCTTTCATCACTCCTAATAACATGAATTCAGTGATGCTAAGGCCACCCTCCCACCCATGCACCATCACTAATGAGGTAATCGCAAATAACTGCAGCCGAAGCTGCTTAGGTCAGACATCCCGTATAGGTGCAGCAACATTCCACTGTGCGCAACGGGACAAAGCAACCTCGCTCTGTTCCTCGTGTAGAGAGGTGTAAAAGAAGCGCATTACGACATTGAAATGTTACCAGGCATCATTATCCGTAAATCCCTGTGGATAACTTTTACGTTGCTCAGTTTATCTCAGCCGTCACTTTTTAAAAGGGTTTTCAAATGTCCTTCCGGATGCACCTGCTCCAAAGACTCCATCATTTGCGTCGGGTCGTCTATCATTCCGCGTACGATTCCTAATGACATTAATTCGCTGTAAGTACATGCTGATATTGTCCTGAATGAACTAGGCTACTTAACGTTTATGTTATCAATTTCCTACTGTTATTATTATGACCTTTCATGTAGCCTAACCTTTGTGAGCCTATTTTTATGGTACCCTAATATGTGTACATAGCCTATATGCCTTCATTTTTATATAGGCTATCTTAGCTTACTTGAATTAGTAAAAATAATGGAATTATTATAATTATTATTAGGCTATTATTATTTCTGCCTTTTACAGGAGTATTGTAAATGGAAGCTTTTCAGAAATCAAGGAGGCAATGTTTGCCCTCATGCCATCACTGCAGTTACTGTAAGAGACTGCCATGCAGTTTTCCCTTCATTCATGCTTTAGACTCTGTGTTACATTTTTTACCATTCTAATATCCATAATTCAATGTATTGAATTTTGTGTATGGCATGAAGATATTTGTGCGTGTCAGTGTAAGCTTCCAAATCATGACACATAAATATATACAACCTGTTAACACATTATACATTTATCTGTCCCAATAAGGCTACTCAATTCTAATTCACTCTCAGCCATTAAAGATGATGCTTTTTCTGGGCTTCCACATCTGGAGTATTTGTGAGTCTTTTTTTTTCTTCCACACATGCTACCAAATGGAACACAGAGAGAACAAAGCAAAATATACACATAATATTTCATATAGTTCATATTTTGTCCAGATTTATTGAAGGCAACCAAATCGAGACAATTACCAAAAATGCCCTAAGGGGTCTTCGTGATGTTACCCACCTGTGAGTTATTACTTTTACTAATACACACACACACACACACATGTACACACTCAGAAACACATCAGTGCACACAGATGTCAACATCCACTGTTAATCTCACTTTTCATTCTGCTTTTATTGGTGGCTCTAATAGGTCACTTGCCAGCAACAACATGAAATCACTCCCAAAGAACCTATTCTTTGGTCTGGACTCTCTCATAGAGTTGTGAGTATTTTGTTTATTGATGATTTTGTCATAAACACAACTGGTTTTGCTAAACACAACTGGAGTTATTTCTCAATTCACAATTATTAACAGCCTCATGCTTTCTGCACCCTGATTGTTTTGGCAGGGATCTGCGTGGTAACATGTTTGAGTGTGACTGTCAGGCCAAGTGGCTGATAGACTGGTTGAAGCAATCCAATGCCACAGTGTCTGATGTCTATTGTGCGGGGCCAGGAGATAGGAAAGGCATGCGTCTCAAAGATGTACCTGACCAGCAGAAGGAGTGTCTTTCCACTGGTAATCAGAATGTCAGCAGATTATATAGTCACACTGCTATTCATATTCTGTGATGGGTATTTAAGAGATTATTTATTTATTTATTTATTTTCATTTCAGTTGATTTTTCAGTTCAGTTCAATTTGACATAACGGTATTCAAAACAAAAATTAGGACTTGGCTGAAGTTGTATTTTGGAATGTTTTGTCATTTTTTTCTGTTCGTCTCCATTATGCATATCAGACTTTGTCCTTCATCAGACCCTGGCAACACCATCCATGTCAGCTGACATCTTCTCCTATAAAGAAGACATATATGTGGCAATGGCTGTGCCAAACTCAGACAGCTGTGTCATTATGGAGTGGGATCACATTGAAATAAATTTCAGGCCTTTTGACACTATTACAGGTTTGTTTTGGACTATGCTATATACTTTGTAAAAGCTTTCACACTAAAATTGTGTAACTGTAATGAATGAGTGAACCTTTTATAAATAACAATACTAACTTTCCTTCTGTATTCTGGTGGCTACAGGGCGGTCCATTGTTGGGTGCAGATCGGTTGTGATTGACGACCAGGCCTTTGTTATTGTCTCTCAGCTTTTTGATGGTTCCCACATCCACAAATTTGAACCACAGCAGAATAAGTTCACAAAATTTCAAGTTGTTGAAGCATCCAACATCTCTAAACCCAATGACCTTGAAGTCTTTCAAATTGGTGACGAGTGGTTCTTTTTGGTTGTTGATAGTTCTAAAGCTGGCTTATCAACACTTTACAAATGGAATGACACTGGATTCTACCCTTACCAGTTTCTTCATGAGTGGTTCCGTGACACTGATGCAGAGTTTATTGATATAGATGGCAAGGGACACCTTATCCTGGCAAGCCGATCACAAGCTCCAGTTATCTACCAATGGAACAAGAGTACCCAGAAATTTGCTTTACTTACTGATATCCCCAATATGGATGACATTGTTACAGTGAAGTCGTTTCATATAAATGGGGACTTGTATCTGGCTATGGCCTGTTATATTGGGGACTCAAAGGTCCTCCAGTGGACTGGCAAACAGTTTGTCGAAGTCCAAGCATTCCCATCTCGAGGAGCCATGGTTCTGCAGCCCTTCAAGTTTAGGGACCAACACTTCCTTGTTCTAGGAAGTGACTATTCTTTCTCATTGGTGTACAGGTGGGATGAGAAGAACAAACACTTTATCAAGTTTCGGGAGGTATATGTGCAATGGCCACGTTCTTTCACCGCTCTTTCAACTGATCAAAGGGATTTTCTTTTGGCCACCAGCTTCAAAGGCAAAACCAAAGTGTTTGAGCATGTCACAGTTGACAATAGCTTATAAGTCCAAAAATGCTTCTAATAATACAAGCTTAGGAACCAATATGGTTCATAAGATCATTGTTTATATTATGTACAATGCATTTGTCTGACATAAGCATTTCTTTTTTCTTTTTAAAGGTGTAATAGTTTTTTTTTATGTTGGGAAGGAGGATTGTAGATATAGGATTGTAGATATATATATATATATATATATATATATATATATATATATATATATATATATATATATATATATATATATATCTACAGTAAAAGTTTGGGGTCCCTTTTCTACTTTCTATTCTACTCTATTATAGACAGAATACCAGCTGAGATCAGTTGCATGTTTTATTTAATCAGGGCAGCAGATTACATTATGTGCTTAAATAATTGCAAAATGGTTCTCGACTGTTGTAGAAAGAAATGGCTATATATTATCAGCAACCATTCATCCAATGTTCCAGAACATAATGTAATCTGAAAAATGCTGCCCTGAAAACAATGCAACTGATCTCAGCTGGTATTCTGTCTATAATGGAGTGGAATTAAAAATTTTAAGTGACCCCAAACCTTTGACCGGCATAGTGTATATATATGAATTACTTTTAAAAGTTCAGGTTATATTAATTTCAAATGTTCTGGGAAGTTGTGAATAAGTGCATTCAAAAGCCTGAATGGGATGATTGGATGATATGCATGTACTGTAATGATGAAGGGCAGAGTAAAGAGAGGAGAGGATGGCTAATCCTGTCTGTAGGCCACATCATAAATGGCTTTACTTTCAGGCTAAATCTAAAATAGTCTTCATATTTGATTACAAAAATGGCCACCTAATGTACCTTTTGCTTATTTTGAAGAGTTGAACTTCACAAATTCCTTAATTGAGTAATGTCAACAAATAATACTTCCCTAAACCTTAAAATGGCTTTACTCAGACCAGCTATACTGATGCTTTTTGATTATCAGAGCTTCCATACCCATTTAGAGCATGCATGGACAGCATTATATGTAATGATAACAGAGCTTATTCATGGGATATAACCGCTAGAATGTCAGATGATACTATCACATATATGCTAAACTCCAATTACAGATTATGTTACATTACATGAAACATACCACACTTTATGTTTATGTGTGGGTGATGCTGTGATATACATGAGAAAAATCTAAAATGTTGAATTGGTAGAAAATAGCCACCACTGTTTTGGTTAATAGGTATGCCTAAATAGTCCCTACTTAATATTTACTGCTAAAATCTCAGGAAAAGAAAACCAGACATCCTGGTTTCATTTTGTTTTATTGAACCGATGAAAATGTCCTCCTATAAAATATATTAATGCTGTGATGTGAGAATGATATATTTGTTGTCATATTGTAATGATCAGCATTTAAAATAGCATTGATGTTGCAGTGAGCATATAGCCCTTTAATTCTGAGTTATTGTCTTTGCTGATATCATGCAGTTAAGCAATAGAATGAGATTGCTCTTGATGCACAGATGTTAAAATGCATAAAGAGTCAAGCTGAATTATTATACACAGTGGCAAACCATATATAACCACATAATAAAAGTTGCAATCTGTACTACAAATCTTTTGCACTCTCTGCTTGAAAAGTCACATTGATTTCATATTTTGTGAAAGTGAAGCTGTAGGTAATCCTCATCTGTGTATTTTGCTAAATCTATAGAATGTTTACATCTGTACTATACCTTGAGAAATATTTTCCTTAATAATTAATGTTTCTTTTATGTTTCAGAAAGAATTCTTTACACAAAGTAGGCCTGCATTAGCATGGACAGATTATGAACTTTCGGGCCCCTGGGCCCAGATGTATTAAGGGCCCCCCCCCACTAATTGTCGCATATGTGGGAGGGGGGGTTGGGGGTCCTCTCCCAGACATTTTTTAATTTGTTTGATGTGATTTCCTGTATTCTGGTGCATTTTGGGGATGGCCAATACTAAATTCAATCAGATTCATAGCCTACATCCTGATTTGTTGATATTGAGGCAATGATTCCATGCAAAGGCTTGGGCTTCAGGGCCCCCTGACCTCTTAGGCCCCTGGGCCTGGGCCCGGTAGGCCCGTGCAGTAATCCATCCCTGTGCATTAGTGTGTGAGGGAGAGAACACTTTAAACACTAATGCAGCATGGGAAGCTCTTAAGGTTGATGTACAGTATGTCTATACCTAACTACTCAAAGGGGAAGTGCTCTACACTGATGGATTTAAAGAGGATTCATCAGCATGATGTTTCCCCTGCAACAGCACTTTCAATAGGCCTAGTTAGGTAGATGCAGGTATTCCACTTGCTTTGGGAATAGAATGTTTTGCTTTTCTGCAACCATATTGCAAAAAACTGTCCACAGAAGTGTACCTGGGCCTTTGACGTTCCATCTGACCCGCTCAATTGCCAATCAAATTATATAATGCCTGTGGCAATTTCTCATTATAGGTTCAAACTTATAATGTATTCTTTAATTGACAAAGTATGATTGTACAAAATATGCAATCAATGTGGCGCAAATGAGGCTAGAGGCGGTGGATTCATTCATCAAAAGTGCAGCAACCAGACTATGGGCTAAGCCCCGAATGTTTTCAACTGCTATAAGCGACACCCCTGTCTATTGCGTTTCAAGACAGCCTTGCTGCATTGGATTTCATAAGGATGAATTGTTAAATTGTTACAATGTAATTATATATATCTTTATTTAGCATGTTTGTTTTCTCCATATGTCCTCATGCTGTGTTCCCCAAGTGGTAGGCCAGGTCTCAGCTGCTACAATTAGTTGTTTTTTTTTTGTCTGCCCCCCCTGGCTCGAATATCAAACTCCGCCTATGCTGGCACGGTCTTCGTGACATGAAGCCAGCAACATTCACTTCTCTAACATTTAACTTTATAACTTTAAGATAGGCCTAATATGACGTGTAGGCTAGTGTGAGATGTATACTTCCCCATCGATAATGTGTGAATTGCCATGAACAAATCATCCACGATGCACTAACAAGGCTGGTTATAATGAATCAAACTTGCCGAGAACCAAGACACGATAAACTAAGATAAACTAACTATACTTTTCCATCGATAAAATTTCCATGAACATAATCATCTAGTTTATGCACTAGAAAGGCTTATGTGATCGGTTGATTACTGGAACTTGCCGAGAACCTAGCGAACGGTTTGACTCGTGTGGTGTGGCAGCCATGGTTATGAGGCCTGGAGAACCTAGCGAACTGTTTGACTCGTTTGGCAGCCACAGTTATGAGCATAGACATAATATACATAGACGCCGCATTGGCTGCTGGAAACAAGAAATGCGGCCGCCATCTTGGACCGGTCATACTCCTCATTGCGTTGCAGCAGAAAACACAAGATGACAGCACTGTGCAGCATGTTCCTGCTCAAATCGGCGGACCATACTCGGGGGATTTACTTTTCACAAGTAAGATTTAACATTACCGTACTATTGGTTGTATTTTGTATTTTCGAACAATGTGGCCTGTATCATAGCTACATGTATGACCTTTGCAGCAAAAAAAACCGCGTGAAAATCTGTTCGGTATTCAGTGAGATATGATTAATTAAGTGTGCTGACAGCTCATTGCACCGGCCAAACAGATTACACTGAGTGGAGTGGATGACCGGTCCAAGATGGCGGCTCCAAATCTCGTCAGCGCTAGTAGGGAGCAGCGGTCGATGCGGCGTCTATGTATATTATGTCTATGGTTATGAGGCCCAGAGCCATACAGGCTTATCATAGTTTGACTACCACTCCAGTAGAGGCGCTAATACGCGATAAGATGAAAGAGTAGCGACGAGAACACTCGAGCACAGCCAATCAAGCTAGTGTTGCTGTATGTGAAAACGATAACGAATGATGTTAGGAACAGTGAGTCGGTTTACTGACGTTTGGCACTTGATTCTCCTGGCTCAGTGGCACGAACCGGGTTAATTAACCGACACATCGGTCAGTTCGTCAACACTAGCTGGCGGTGGAAACCCGGCCGCTGTGGTCGTGTTCCAAGGTCGTCAGAGAGTTTGCGCTCTCTAGGGATGACATCCTCGAAAGACGGCAGCATCGACATCGGCGTCGAGCTGGGAACTTCTTGCCAGCCGCGGACACTTCCACGACATCAACCGGGGCCACTTCCGCCAGCGTTGGCAGCTCTCGTCGGCTATGCCGGAAGGTCCTCCACCCTCCGCAGTGGCGAGCTCAGCGAGCTGGCTAGTCCTTAAAAGGACAATTGCATTTGCTGAGTTTTGCCGCCATCTTACTGGTCTGGTCTTCGGCCTTCTTCTCCATCTTGATCTGGCGTGGATCTTTGCGCCCCTGGAGGGGCCCATACCACTTCTGACACCAATGTAGCGATCTCACCCACAGACAAGAATCACCTTTGGCCAAGACGGCCATTTATTAGAACAAGTATCAAGGCAAACACAGACAGAGTCAGATAACTACATAGGGCAACACAGGGGTAGTCTCAGCCGCACATGTAACACATAATAAGGGTTTACCACACACATCAACACGGGGATAACAAATGAGGTACAACCAAAGAGACTAACACGCTAACAAATACACAACATGGTGAACGCTGATGGTAATTTTGATACCATAGATTTAATAGAGACCCAGTCAGACCAATAGTATGAAAAATCAGGAACAGAGTTTATTTACAATGATGCGCATCAAGGGAGAGACAGCATGACTTCACCTAAAGATCCATCAGCTGTTCTAACTAGACAAGGAAATAGTTAGGGTTTAAGTATCATCCCATCCCACGTGGACTACACTGAATCAGACTCTGATTAGTGGCAACCTGGCAATCCGGAGCAGATAGCTACTGACACAGCTAAATACAGTCACACAGAGATATACACAGGGACAATACAGATATCATACAGTCATAACCCTAACATAATTTCCTAACCCTAGGAAATACATAGAATCATACTTTTAGTATCAAAGTGACCTACTAATGAGAAATGCAGAACATTAAACCACATATTGGAATATTGGACATAATGCAGAACATTAAACCACACATTGGAATATTGGACATAATGTTCTATTCCACTTTCTCTCAGTGCCCCTTTTTCAGCCTTTATGGCTGGAACATTTCATCAAATATTGCCACTATATAAAATATAAACGATTATACAATTGTTTAATTAAAGTTAGTCAGATCCAAATAAGCAGGTACATGACTAGATTCACGATTTAACTGATTTCTTCATAATTCATGAAAAATAGCTACACATGATTGGTGTACAATAACAACCACAGTAAATCAAAAACAAACCATCATGACAATCAGAACAAGAGCTAGTAAACAAAAAATAATTTATATACATTTAATATATTTGGTTAATCCCCCTAAACTATCCAAACTCGTCTATATCATTTTTATATCAGGTTGGGTTAATCCCATTGGTGTACCACCTTTTCAGATTATCAACCGATTTAGAGGCATCAGGACCTAAATTGCATAATATAAAAATAATAAGTTCTGAATCCAATACTCTCAAGTCCCCCTTTAAAAGACTTGAAGCTTTTGAAACAATAGCACACATCTGATTGAATCAGAATGAGCCTACTAATTAACTGAAAGTAATGCAGTAAGTCTCTTTACCATGTGTACCATGTTTACCATGTGTCTAGGCAAAGCTGAATATAAAACCAAAACACATAAGAAATGTCTCTCAACAATTCTCAAATAGAACCCAGTAAAGGAAATGAATGAAATGAAACATGGTTACATGTATAAAAGTGGCCCTGACTGTCTTGCTTTCTCACAGGGTGTGAAGAAACGTTTACATACCACAGAGTACCAGTGATAAAAACAATAACCAAACAGTTCAAGGGGAAAAAAGAAACAGTAGACAAAAGAAAAAAGAGTAGTGTCTGTAAGGCTCCCCCTTTTGACCACTGATTGAACCTGAAACAAAACACAGAGATACACATATCTGGGCCCAAGGCCCCAGTAGTGCTTCCTAAGTTTCAGCTAACATTATTTAAAAAGATTTCAATTGCAATACTGCTATGGTCAGTCACCAAATTAGTAAATAGCAATGAAATATAAATTCACATGATCATGATCTTCATGGATACTCTTTTTGTGTGCCTCATATCAAGAATTGTTTATCATACAAAGCTATAAATTATCTGAACCTTTTTCCACATTGTTTAAAGCAGGCCTAAAGGAATGTTTTAAAGAACTTGGTTAGAACTTTATTCTGAACATATTCTGAACGTCTGAAACAAATGAAAAGTTGTGTTTTATTTTATTTTATTTTATTGCTGTATCCAAAATAATTGTAAACGATATGGTCTAGTATGTATGTCATCATACCATATTATCATCTTGACACTGGTTTGCATAGCTGTAAAACAGTTGTAAAACCTTTTCAATGTCAATGATGAGGGGGGAAAAATAATACCAATATCACAACTGCAGTGGGTGTGTTGTTAATAAACATATGAACCTATTAGTTCAATATTAGTTCAGTGTAGTGAATTCAACATCAACAACCTCTCATCCTCCATGAAAGAAAAAGCTATCTTTAATCATAACTTGATACACTGCAAGAGCTAGCTGTCTATTATCAGACTACTCTTAATCAGACTCCCCCTTATAATCTGCAGCAAGGCTGCAAGATTATCCCTTTAGCTAAAATGTTGTTGCCTATAACACTGTGTCCTATTAAGAGATATGTGCGTCATAGCATCAACAATTTGATAAATTCACTGCTGTTGGAAGACTCCTCTCACCCCAACTCCAGTCTCTTTTCCCTACTTAAATCGGGCAGGCGGCTGCGTTGTCTCAACACAAGGACTGAGAGACTGAGATTGAGTTTTTATCCACAGGCAGTGAGATAAGAGTGAGTTTTTATCCACAGCATTTTAAATAAGTTTTTCTTCTCCCAAAGACAGATGTTTTTAACTTGCATCATTTATTTATTTATATATTGCTTTTATTTACTGTATATATATAAGTATATATATATATAAATATATATATATATATTTGCGTTATGTTCTTTTATTCAAATGCAAAGCAAAGGACCCTTTTACATTTCACTACATGTAAAATGTATGTGACAAATAAAAGCACTTGACTTGACTTGGTAAGATTACAACTTTGCTAAACTGGCCCCCAAGTATGTATTTAACTGATATGCTTCAACTCTTGTCAGTGTTGTCACTGCCAGAAGCACGAGATTGTGGAGCAATGCCTAATACATATGTCCAAGCTAAATGTTCTACCACTTGTGCCCCTCCCCCCCTTTTATCCAGAACCTTCTCTGCCCCCTAGAACCTGTATGTCTTCCACTGTCGCCCATTCAGCCAGTCGCTCACCATAGTGTATGGTGGCCTCAAGGCAGGACCTGGTAGGGCTCAAGGCCTACGCACCTAGCCAATCAACAGTCAAAACACATCTGTGTCTACCTTGAAGCAAGAACATAGCATATGGCTTCCAGTGTTTGCAGCCTACACATGGAACAGGATAACTTGCGTCAGGTTCTATTAGCATGGGGAGCAGGAAGCTTGGAGAAACAATTAGCCTGCATTTAAGCAATATATGGTCATACTTTCTATTGGGCCTTCATTAAATTTACAACTGGAAAATGTAAACCAAAACTGGAATATGTAATCTGATATAATTAACATACCCATCACCTTGCATAAAAATTATGTGCTCCTGTGACTTGCAGTGGATTGGGGAGAGCAAGGATGGCCTTCATGCTTTAGCCCAGGCATCCAACAGTCTTTATAGCACAGCACACAGCATTGAATTTTTCCTGCAAAGCTTCACTCAATTTAGTTAAAACAACAGATATTCCTAGGCGGAGATATCAGATATCAAAATGTATAAAACACTGGAGAATGATGAAGGAGGTTGCGACCTATGACATTTTAGTCATTGATTAAATCAATGCACAGTAATTTGAGGCTAACCGTGTAAATATACACTTTAGATCATCACAAATAACATGCAAAACTGTTATTTCCCTCACCAATGAGCACTATGTAGAGGTCCTTAAAAATATTGAAAGGATCTCATAAACCTATAGGTTTTTCTATTTAGGATGAATCACCCCTGAGCCTCTTCGCTTTGGGTTTCTTTTCATCATAGGACTACTTCTACCAAATAGCCCTCCTAGTAGTTTTTCTATTTAGAATGAGTCAACCCTGAGCCTGCTCGCTCTGGTTTTCTTTTCATCCAAAGACTACTACTACAAAATAGTCTTGACTCCCTACGGAGGAGATTATTTATTTATTTATTTATTTATTTATTTATTTATTTACTCACCGAACTTTCGCCTTTTTGCTTGATCACTGGTCCGATGTCTCAGGAGAATTCCCTTTCAGTAGGATCCCGTCACCGGGGGTCAGAAGATCAGCCCTCTCGCCTTGCTGTCTCAGGATTCCAAATCCAAGGTCCCAGACCTCACCTCACCAATTCGGAATCAAGAAGATGAGACAGGAACCAGTGATCAAAATCATCCAATTATATTGATCTTTGCAAACCAAAACAGCTGGTTGAAACAAAGAGCTTTACAGTCAAGTGTAACTACACCCATAGTCATATAACTCAAGCGTGACAATGGGTAGTCACTAAATCAAATGTTGGTAGTTTGTTACCGTAGATTACTAGATAGAAGGACATATGTAGCCTAGGCTACTAGGCCTGAAAATGTGTTTGTGTACATTTTCTGTACAGTCAACTCAGTTTTACAGTTACAAATCGTGACACACACAGTAGCCTACATTAGACACTTTTGATCCCCAAGGTGGTGCATAAGTCTGCGTAGCCTACCTCTGCATAAAAGATTTGTAACTGGACAGCTTTGTATGTAAAACATTATTGTAACTGTGAAATATATTTGTAGGCCTAATGGTAAAATATGTGTAGCTTAACTGTAGCGTGATTAGCTGTAAAACAGATCTTGTTTACCTGTAGAATAGATTTGTAAGTCTAGTGTAGCCACCGAGGTGAAGTTAGTTTGATATTCGATATTCGACAGATATTCAATTTTGAATTTTTATTCAGAAGGTACTTTATAGACGGTTCCGGTCGGGTGGGAGCAAGTAGACAGGTCATCTCTTTGTACACTGTGTGCAAACACTGGGTGAAACCGGCCGCATTAAAAAAAAACAATTGAAAATATGTCAAATATCTGAATATCAAGTATCAAACTAACTTCACCTCGCTAGTGTAGCCTATGTTTGTAGGCTATTGTTGACAATTACTTGTACAAATAATTATCACAGCTACAAATAATTTCTAATTTCAAATCATGACAAAACATACAAAACTTTGAGTCTTATTTGATAATGATTACATTTTATGGTAGCCTATTTGCATTGTGTGCAGACATATTGCATATTTTCTTCTAATTAGACAGTTCAATGATTAAATAAAATTGTACGAAATAGTTAAATAGTAAAAGTAGGCTATATTTGTGTTTGATCCAGAGACCTTTATTTTGAAAAACATGGGCGTGTAGGCTACATGTGACCTGCCAAAGATGATCCCGGAAGTGTGAGCCGACGTTGCATTTGAGTGTGTCTGTGAGAGGGGAGTGTGTGTAACTGGAAGAAGCCTTCAGTCATTTTTTCCCCCATATAGACGTTAAAGTGTTGTAGGCCTACTAGTTTTTGCTGCAAGATCTTCAGTATGCCTATTAAATTCGAGATTTGCCCAGGAAGAATGATCGGGGGTAACAATCCCTGTTTCATCATAGCAGAAATCGGACAAAATCATCAAGGAGATATTGAAATCGCAAAGAAAATGATCAAACTGTCTAAGGTAGGCTATAACAACACGAGTTTTCCTTATAATGTTTGTGAACATATCTGACAAACTTTACAGTGTATTTTTGGGGTGTAACGTAGCCTAAGTCTGTATGGATTAGGCTTTAATAGAGTAAAATTACATTTCCGTGTAGCCAACTGGCCGGCCGTGGTGGTTTCACAGCCCCAGGTAGGTAGGCTATGTGGAGGCTCATGAAATTGAAGGATAGGCAAGATTCATTTGTTGATTTTTTGTATTATATAGTAGCCTAGGGCTAGCCTAACTGTCTAGGCCAGGGGTCGGCAACCTATGGCACGGCCGCAAGATAAACACTGACACGCTGGCACCTCAGTACGATACTCACTTTATCTGTCCCGTTTTAAAAATAAAAGCATCTGCCTGTGTCTCTGAGCGTTTGACTGCCGACCCGGAGGACACCACTGCGTGGATTTGCGTCAGTTAAGTTGCAGGCGCGCGAATTTCAGATCAAAGTGTGTGACGTGACCTGACCTAAGCGCACTGTCCGCTGTCTTCGTGCTGCCATATGAATAAATGACAGAGCATGATATTGTGAACAATGGCAACGCCGGCTGCTGAAAAGGCTAAAACTAGGCCATTCCAGTCCTGCCAGACGAGTTTGGTTTTGTATTTGTAAAGGTCCGTGTGTGCACTTTATGCTGTGAGAATGTTGTGTGCAGAACGTCAATTCAACGTCATTCTGAGACGAAACACGAGAAGACCTTCAAAGACCAAGCGGACAGAGTCAATTAAACGTGCTGTGTCCAGATATGGAAAACAAGCTAGCTCCTTCAAGTTTTTTACCACTGCTAAAAATCACGGGACAGAAGCAAGCTATTGCATTGCAAAGCGTAAGCCGTTTACGGATGGCGAATTTATTTATTCCATGCTTTTTTTAAGGATGCTTTTATCAGTTGCTCAGATGCTCTTTTTGAAAGCTTGCCAAATAAAGAAACCATCAAGTCACGAATAAAGGACATTCCCACGTCAGCTAGAAGTGTTCAGCGACGTATTGATGAAATGGCTGAGAATGTCAGAGCTCAGCAAACAGCTGGATTAAAAGATGCTACGGTGTTTAGCATTGCACTTGATGAAAGCGTGGATGTGAATGACATCCCGCGTTTCGCGTCATGGCAAGGTAGGCCTACTGTGATTCAACTGTCATTCTCACTATATTTTTCTGAAAGCTACATATCTCTGGAGTATAAAATGGTATGATAGCAAGTTGGATCTTGTATATCTTTGTCTTGGATCTTGTGCCTTCAAAGTTGACCTCTGATTTGAAAAAAGGAAATTCCGCCTATTGGCTTTTTTTTGTTAAACCACTCATAAGAGCCCAGAAAATAATCCAAACCTCATTATTACTGATGCATATGTGGTGTTTGATGTTGGCATACATATTTTGAATCATTATGTGATTTTGCCCTTCATTTTGGTTGATAAAATTTGGTTGATAAAAAGATTTATGTGTAATAATGAGCAAATCTACGTTTTCAGAGACACGTGTTGCAGCACTAATTGAAATGCCCACTACCTCATTAATCAATGTATTTATGCCTTCCTACCTCCCAGCAGAGACTTGAAATACAAATGATTACATAGGTCTGCATTGCTATGCTATTTACTATTTGTAAATGTACTATTCGGAAACACCCCATTCAGTAAATTAGTATTTTATTGAAACTACCCATAAGAGACATTCCAAGAGATCAAAACATCATGATTACCAATCACATATTACCTTTACATTCAAGGAATACCATATGAAAATTGTTCACATCACCACATGTACCCAGCTTAACATAAATATTATAATTTTATAATGTCCAGGGCACATGAAATACATACAGTAATTTCCTGTGTATTAGCCGTATTTTGTATAAGCCACAGGACCGTGTTTTATGCAAGTTAAAAGAAACAAAACCATATACCATATTAACTGCCCCCGTGTATTAACCTCATAGCTGAAGAAATTTTGCAAAATCAATGTATAAGCTGCAGCTAATAGTTGGGAAATGATGGTAAATGCATCACAGGTGCTAAAATGATCTACATTATACATTTCAGTTGTACTTTTGACTAGTAAGAATGTGGGAATGAGATGTAGATGAACTGGTTGATGAAAATATTCATACTTTACACATTGTTCATTATGTACAATTATTATTATTATTATTATTATTATTATTATTATTATTATTATCATACTTAAAATTGTCTTTCATCTGATGTTAAAATCATTTCCATTGACAAGAAATAATAACTATTTTCCAAGACTTGATCTACAAGTACATATATTTACAACAGTTTTAAAAATTTTACACAGTTAGATCTGATGAGACAGAAACTGAAATTGGATCAATCCATTTTCAGAGGAACATGGAGTTCATTTGCATATCTACAGCAGGTAAAGCAACACAAGAGGTTAGGGATGATCTGATTCAGGCTCATACTACAGGCAAAGATCATGACATAGAGGCTGGAGTCAGATACACCTAAGCACAAATTCCATGATACATTGACAAAGCAAAAATTAAAGACATTTACGAGCATGAGTCAAAAAAGAAACGCAGGCACATGGCAAGACCATCATGTTAAAGACTGGACATGAGAGAAGTTTTTTCTCACCCTCTTGGACCTTAACCATGGTCTTTGGCGACACCTGAGGGGACCTCTAAAGCAGCACTTGCAAAGCATTTGCTGAAACTTGCATCACTATCAGATAATCTTCCAGATGAATATAATACATAATTTGCGTCTAACCAGAAGTGCAAAAAAGCAGAAAAGTGCAATGTGATATACACAGTATAGGCAGGTGGTGCATAGACAGGACAAGACATATAGTACAGTGTAGACAGTAGTATACAGTTGTTTTGCAGAAGGTGGTTTAGAGTAGCATAAATTAAATATAAATATGTGCAGTGTATTAGCAGTTACCTTATAAGAGCAGAATAAATATGGCTATGTACTGTAATATGAACAACATGTACAGGTATGTGCAATGTAGTGGTGGTACCATTATAGTAGTAGTAAGAACAATATAGATATATGCAGTGTATTAACAGAATATATTACAGATTAACTGAATAAATATGGATATTTAGTATGAACCCTATAGACAGATATGTACAGTATGTACAACTATGTGCAGTGTGGTAACAGTACCATTGTAGTGCAGAAACAGTAACATTACAATAGTATTAATAATAAGTGTATGTGCAGGATGAAAAGCAGTAGAATATGGCTATGTACAGTATAAGTGTGAAGCTGGTGACATGCTCCACCTCAGTCCTGTTGATGACTATTTGACTCAAATGGTAATCAGAAATAATTTGTTATAAAAAAAAAAAGACTAAAATGTGTTGACTAAAACTGACTAAGACTAAGATACCTTTAGTTTTCTTTTGACTAAAACTAGACTAAAATGACGAGACTTTTAGTCGACTAAAACTTGACTAACAAAAATGATATTTGAATGACTAAATATGACAAAGACTAAAAAGGACATTTCATCACAAGACTAAGACTAAATTAAAAATAGGTGACAAAATGAACACTACCTGTGCTGGAGGCGGAGTTCACAACGTGATTTGTGGATTTTAAAAGGTACAGACCAACGTTCTCTATCTTGATCAAGCCCGACAGCTTTGATGGACATGATTTGGATGCTACTCTGATCGACTGGATACAGAGGACATGGAAATGCAGCTGATTGAGCTGAAGAGCTCAACACTATGGGTGACCAAGATTGCAGAGCTCAACAGTTGGAAGCCACACCAGTGAAAGATCACGGAGCCCACATCCTCACCTGCTGGGCACACCTGAGAAATTCAGCTGTCTCAGGGGCATTGCACTGGCGCTGCTGTCAGTCTTTGGGTCAACATATCTCTGTGAGCAGGTGTTCTCACACATGAAACATGTGCTCAGCCCCACCCGCAGTCGGTTAACAACGGAGCACTCTGAGGCATGTTTGCAACTCAAAGTAACTAACTACAAGCCCCAGATCACAGAGCTCAGTCAAGCAAAGCAGGGCCAGGGATCACACTGACTGTCTGTTAGGCATCTGATAATTTGATGTTGCCTCAGCCTACACTAGTTTTAGTTTAAATGTGTAGGCTAGCTGTTTTTCAGTCTTTGAAATGTTGATGTGGCTATTTTGTTAAGAATACAGATACTGTTATTGTTATGAATAACATTCCAGGTATATTGGAAATGTTTTTGTATTTTGTGTCATAATTTAACTTTGCGTTATTGTTGATAATGGCACACTAGATGAGAAGAAAATTTCAAACTGCATGTCACAAAGGTTGCCGACTCCTGATCTAGGCTATAATGCTTCTTTAATATTCTGTGTCTGTAATAGGCCTACCTTTATCATATCCTTACCCCCTGTTCATAGTAGGCTACTTCTATATAGTAGGCCTATGTCCTAAAATACTGATTCCTATAATATATAGGCTAGGCATATTCCTATATAAGATTAGGCCTGCTATAATATTTTGTCCCAAAATACTATAATATTCTGTGAAATCACTGTTTATTTGGTTGAATAATTGTGTTTAACTTTTAAAGTGTACATAATAATCAAAATCAAAATGCACTTATTTTGTCATTTTGTAGGAAGCTGGGGCTGACTGTGCCAAGTTTCAAAAGAGTGAACTTGAATTTAAGTTCAATAAACGTGCCCTGGAGCGCCCTTACACCTCTAAACACTCTTGGGGAAAGACATATGGGGAACACAAGCGTCATCTGGAGTTTAGTCATGAACAATACAGAGAGCTCCAGAAGTATGCTAAGGAAGTTGGCATCTTCTTCACCGCATCAGGCATGGATGAGGTAAAGTGTGTCTTTATCTGTGGGCATGGCACAGTTGGCATGGATTCTTTGTGTTGACATTGCTGGTCCCTCATGTCTGTTCTGTTTTAGGTCTAAAGTATTGTATAAGTTTCTTCAAACGCTGGAATTAAATATATTCTTCTACATGAATATCTTTAAGAAATACTAAGGAAGAAATGTTGCTGTCTTTTCCCATTCAGATGGCTGTAGAATTCCTCCATGAGTTGAATGTTCCGTTTTTCAAAGTTGGATCTGGAGATACCAATAACTTTCCCTACCTTGAAAAGACAGCAAAAAAAGGTGAGGATCTGGTTAGATTTATCTAAAGCAGTCAAAAGCAGAGTCCCAATTAGACACAGGCCTCTTTTACTGGCCTGATGCGGCTACACGTTTGGACAAATAAAACCCAGCAAATAAAAGAAAGGTCTATTAAGGTCTTACGGTAAACACCAACTTTCATTACATTTTACAGGACCTGTAATATCTACATAATAAACATATGCTATCACAGCAATTCAGTAATTTTAAAATGGACGCTTACAACACACAGAGAGCCTTCTCTGGAGAGTTAATTTCCATTAACTTGATGCAGTCTTTTTGCTTTTTGCTGTTAATATCATGTTAATTTTTTGCTGATCCTTCTCATAACAGGCAGGCCTATGGTGGTGTCCAGCGGAATGCAGTCCATGGAGACCATGCGGCGTGTCTACCAAACAGTGAAGAAGCACAACCAAAACTTTTGCATTCTGCAGTGCACCAGTGCCTATCCTCTCGTGGCTGAAGATGTTAACCTCCGTGTCATCACTGTGAGACATTCTTCATGAAGTAGTTTTACATGTTTAACATGAAGAGATGTAGACTAAGCACTCACTAATAATGCATTGTGTCCTTCAGACTGTGATATACATGACCATTGATATGCAGATACAGCTATACAAAATGCTGCAGAATAATCTGTGTATGTACAGTTGTACATTTAACAAATATTCTGTTGCAAACACAGGAGTACCAGAAGGAGTTCCCGGACATTCCCATCGGATACTCGGGTCATGAGTCAGGAATCTGCATTAGTGTGGGGGCAGTAGCACTTGGTGCAAAGGTGGTAGAACGCCATGTGACCCTTGACAAAACCTGGAAAGGTAGTGACCATGAAGCCTCTCTGGACTTCAGTGAGCTGGCAGAGCTTGTGCGCTCCATTCGCACCGTGGAGCGGGCTCTGGGCACGGGCACTAAACAGATGCTACCCTGTGAGGTGCCATGCCACGATAAGGTGGGTGTTTATGCGTTAGGGTAGCAGGTAAGGAAATGTATGACCAGGACTAACTGATTGGACAACCTTAGGCTTCATTTTCTTGAAGACACGCCCTAAACGGGTTGAATGTTAGTAGTTAGTGTGAATGTTAGTAGTTAGTAGTTAGTGTGCGTACCCACCATTGATGCTTCTGCCCCATGGTCTTTGTAAGTGGGTAAAGATTGCATTGCAAAAGATTATCCCAGTCTCTTATAGTGCTGGGGAATGAACAACCATTATCACTAAGAATCAGAAAAGTGAATCAGCACAACCATTATCACTAAGAATCAGAAAAGTGGTTGAATAATTGGAGTTTGAATATTAGAAAGCTCTGTGCATTTCATTTGTGTATTTAATTCAGTATGCTACATGGTAAAGTATATAAAACACAAACACTCACTCTGTTGCAGCTGGGTAAGTCTGTTGTGGCAAAGACTGCCATTCCAAAGGACACTATCCTGACCCTAGACATGATGACGGTGAAAGTGGGGGAGCCAAAAGGGGTGCCACCAGAAGACATCTTCCAGCTGGTGGGCAAGAAGGTGACCGCTGATGTTGAAGAGGATGACAGCATCACTGAGGATATTGTTGACAACTATGGCAAAAAGGCCAAATGCTAAGAGAGAGGCATTACTGAACACCCTAGCTATTGATGTCCTCTGGGCAGTGTACGCCATAAGTTATGTGTTAACATATTTTCATCTGTTTCTGTTCTAGCCTTCTCATTTCTGTGAGCTGGGCCAGAATCCTATTGTTGTCCAGAAACATTTTTTATACAACATTATCTTTGTAGCAATAACAGTGTGTATCACTTTGATTTTGATGAAACAAGAAATTATTCTTTAAACAAGAAATGCCATTGCTTGATGGGAGTCCATTAAAATATTTTTCAGCACAAAGGATTCAGAAAGTCAGTTTATTCCAACACTTGTTAATTTGCACAATTATTTCATACAGTGGATTCCAAAAGTATTCAATCCAAGGCCATAGACAGGTGGACACAAATACATCAAAAACTATTTTGTTACAAACTACAAATACTGGCTCATGAAATGTAACAAAATAAAATACAAATTACTGATGTGAAAAATGTATTTAATTAAAATACAAGTAATTAGTAATTACAAAAATACCCACACAATAATCATGGTATACTTTTAAAAGAAACTACAAGGCATATTAATAGAAATGTATCCCCAAGAGACAAGAAATACTATTTTCTGATTGGCTGGCAGGGGGCTATTGATTCTGTACATTGAGGCTCCTATGAAGTAGGTCTGGTTAAAAAAAAAAAAAAAATCCCATATCAATGTAAACGATAATTGAACTGACAACAAGCAGGCTTCACAACAGTGGAATCAACTGTAACAATGCAGACTACCCACCATCATTTTCCGTAACCAATGAAAGTACAACAATTTGAACAAGTCGGCCTCTTGAACTGAACTGCATTTCCCTTTTTGTGCTATAAATGCATGCCTATTGCCTACATGACTGGCAATATGGGGTATAAACAGAATAACATCCTGTAAGGTGTCCCGATATAATGAATTAACTTGGTGGTAAAAACTCCACTCTCAGCGGATGTTATTCCTTACATCAATCCTCATGTCAAATCCATTAAGTGGTTTCAATACTGTCCTAGTGAGAATGAACATCAGCTATCAGGTACTCAAGGTCATGGGGTCCATGTCCTAATGTTCTCCTTCAGTATCTTATCTGTATCGTTTTCAATTTTTAGTTTTGTAGCACTTGACACACCTGACAATTCAAGCTCTTGAAGTTAGTTACTTTAAAAAAAATAAAAAATCAACTTGTAGACGTTTTCTAAGGAGATGATGAAACTGAAAAGACAGATCTAATGCTTTTAAGTTGTGAATCTAAAAACAGATTGGTTAAAAAAACTGAATATTATTGGTCAAGCCAATATTGGTTGTTATAACCAATATGTTGGTCAAAGTGCAACCAATCCACTGGTTATTCATCAGACAATATTGGTTGAATAGTCTAATCTGGATTGGTTGATAGCCAACTAACTTGATAGCCTAACTGTGGTAAAATAGGTTTTGTTCCAGGGACTCAGATAGGATGTACACATTTACAGTTGGCCTTGGGTGTTGGCAATTCTGTAGAAAAAACAACACAAAATCTGATAGGTTAATGCCCATGTCTTAGAATAGGGGAGAGTCGGGAGGAAGGAATTTATTTTAACATAGGTCTAATTTACAGAGAGATCATACAAGACTGAAAGCAACTATTGCATGTATCAGTGTTGCATTAATTCCATGCATATTGTTTTGCCATTGTGTTCAACTTACATCTTTATATAATCATCTTTATCCACCTCATTCACATGGCGGCCATTGTAAACCAAAACTAGGCTATGGGGTAAGCAAACCATTTTCATTGTTGTGCTCTATGCATCTGCCAGTAATGCTGAGAATGCGTTAATGATGGTAAGTGTGTGCACCCCATAGCCTCCTTTTGGTTTACACATGGCCACTCTGTGAATAAGGCAAATAAATAGGCTGAAGATGTCTGCATGCGGCTGTTAGGCTATTGGCTAATCTGCATGGATAGGGCTTAGCAATAGCTAAGCGATAGGTCTTTTGTTTTTTTCTTATGATGATGGTCTTGGCTATGTATCCAAATTAATGATCCAAATAGCTTCAGGCAGTCCAACTAAAATGTCAAATGAAACTAATTATTGGGCCTAGCCACAAAACCAGCCCAAACAAGATTGTTGCGGTAATGTCTTGATGCCAAAATCTCAACAGAGAAATGAAACTGCTGAAACTGGTCTCATATATGTGGGAATTTGGATACAGTAGGCTATCTTTATGTTTATGTGAAAACCAGTTGAGTTGCTAATGTTCACTGTTTGTTATTCTATTGTTGGTATCATGTGCTTCATGCAATACTACAATAGAGGTCTGTTTGTATAATTGCTGGGTAAATTATTGTCATGGAACCGAGTGGAAGTTACCATTAACCAATGTGGGTGTGGCCAAAGAAGCAGAGGCAGTAGTTAAAGATGGACCGTAATTTATTATTCGGCTTGGATCGAACGACCAAGTAGATGAGTCCAGAGAAAAATGCACAGAGAAAAGGTTAACAATAATAATCTTCCTAAATTGAACCAGTATGAAAAATCTGCTTTAGCTTCCAATCAAAATACAGCAGGGTTGTAACAGAATCATAGTACTCACAGTAGCCTACACATCACATAGGCCAGACAAGACAGAGGGGAACATATACATGGCGGCCAGCACCATTTAACATAGACAGGTAAACACTAAACAATCAATTAACACACAATAGACAAGACAGACCCTGGGCCACAAGCATAGATATATATCATATGTCATGCAGAATTAGAATTAGCAAAATACATTGTTAAATAACAGACTCGGTTACATGTGGGAAGACTGAACATCGATCGGCTTGATCAGGACCGTCTCGAAATCCCCCACAACAAATGAACATAATGGAACGTCCAATACCGCCCGGAAACAATAAACAGTCCATGGCATCTAGTCGGCCCTCCTTTGCCACCGGACTTTCAGAAGCCGGAACGAGAGAACGATTCCAAGAACACAAATCGGTAGCTATCGGTTGACAAACATTCAAGCTTATGCGTCTAATTCAGACAAACAATAAACGTGCCGATAGCCTCGTCTTGTGTCCTTTCTTACATATCTTAAAAGTGCTAGCCACATAGCAATGGCCCATGTATGAGTGTATGTGTTGTTGCATATGGCTCTCCTAACAAAGCACCTAATGTTACTGGGTTTCAGAAAAAAATGGGAGAAAAGTGTTCTGTCAGATCACCACCTTTATAGGGCTGTCTCTAAACTCTGTCTCATTCAAAGCGTGCCTGTCAGTGGAACGAGTCACAGCATTTTGCGCATGTCTCGCGTTCTTCCGCAGTGGAGCCACTGTGAAATTCAGGGTCTGCCTCAGACTCCTGGTTCTCATGGCGTCAGCCTTGGTAGTCATACCACTCGGCCACTTATACATGAGAGCATCGCTGGGATTGAACCCCTCGCGTCATGACCATCGCTGCGTGGCGATCTCAGCAGCCTGCTGCGCTGCCCTGCGGCCCTGGAAGCCCACTTTTCCTCACAGAGGGAACCCCGACGGACGCTGTCCTACACAGGAAAGTGGTGACAATGTTAAGCGGCTGGGGAGCTACTCACGAGAGCAGGTCGATAAACGGACTGTGGGGTGCACACATGCGATCTTTGCACATAAACAGTTTAGAACTTATGACGGTGTGGCTCACACTCGGACGTTTTCTGCCTGTCCTGAGAGGGCATCATGTCCTGGTCAGAACAGACAACACCACGGTGGTGGCTTATGTCAACAAGCAAAGGGGACTGAGGTCTCTTCATATGCATATGTTGGTACACAAACTGATTTTATGGAGCAGCACACGGCTCCTGTTGCTGAAAGCCAATCATGTCCCCGGTGTATTGAATTAGGGTGCGGATTTATTATCCAGGGGCAACCCACGCTATGGAGACTGGAAACTCCACAGCGATGTGGTGGCTCAAATCTGACTGTGAACTGGTCAGGCAATAGTGGGCTATCTGGGACTATCTGGGGAGAATGCGCAATGTCCGATGTTTTTCTCCCTGCGCGATCAAACGTTAGGGATAGATGCGTTGGCACACCAGTGGACACACGTCCTGCTCTATGCCTTCCCTCTGTTGGAACTGATCACTCCAACACTCGCCAGGGTGCAGGAACGGGGCTTTTCTCTCATCCTCATAGCCCTGGGCTGGCCAGGGAAACCCTGGCTTGCGGAAATTATCCCGTTACTCCACTCCCCACCTTGGCCGCTGCCTCTCCGCAGGGACCTGCTGTCCCAAGCGAACGGGGAGATATTTAACCCTCATTCAGAGAGCCTGGCCCTCTAGGTTTGGCCCATGAAAGGCTGAATCTGAGGTCTGCCCTGCAATATATAGCGACCATTCAGAGCGCTAGGGCATCATCAATTACAATGTTGTATGATAACAAATGGTGTGTAGGCCTATTTAATGATTGGTGTATGTGCTCTGTGGGCGTTAATCCTTACATTTCTGCAAGACTTACTGGATAAAAACAAGTCCTTCTCCACGGTCAAAGTGCCATTTCAGCCTGCCATGTAGACTTTGGGGACAAAACAGCGGGCCAGCACCCTCTCATACGTAAATTTATGAAAGGGGCGCAACGCCTCCATCCGTTTAACCGTTTAAGTAACCGTTAAACCACTGGTCCCTTCATGGGATCTACCTATGGTTTTGGATGTTCTGTCTCGCCCTCCCTTCGAGCCATTATGTTGGATCTTAAACTGTCTTAAAACTCTCACTTAAAACGCCATTGTTGGTGGCCTTATCTACAGCTAAACGCGAAAGCGATATTCACGCCTTATCCGTGAATCCAGCCTGTAGGCCTATGCAATTTTTCCCGGGTGACACAAGGGTTGTAATTAAAACCCAACACTTCATTCTGAAGGTTTTCAAACTTTTGCCAACTTAAAAAAAAGCTTAACACGAGTCGCAATTCAAAGACCCCTGTTCGCCAGCAGCAGCATCCTCTTTGTTTTCAAGTAGCAGGGAATTCACGCAGAACCGTTGCAACTCTGCTGTCATTATGTTAAGCCCGTCCACCGACTCTATACACGATGTGATTGGCCTGACCGAAGTTTGGTTTTTCCAGCTCGCAAGCCAACGGAGAGTTGCTAGACTACCCTGGCTGCCGCTAGGGTGGGTCTAGATTTCTAGGCTACCGTTTTTGGCTATTCACTCAAGAAGTAAGTGATATATTGCCAAATAAGCATGCTAGTGATAGGAGGTCTCATACTGGTCATTTTGATACCCTGTTGGAGCATAATTAAGTGTATACAGAATGACAACGACTGACAGAATGATTTTAAAATGTCGCGAAAATGCCTGTTTGGACAAAAGCACTAAAAATGTCAAAACTATGACCACACCATTTCCCAAAGTGCCTCCATGCTTTTTATGAACCAGCAGGGTCCCCTTGAAACATCTAGCATGGTGTCTTGCTTTCATACCAAAATTCCCACGGGACTCATGATGCTTTTCGACTAATGGTCCAGACTTTCTGCCAACTCTCTTTCAAAAGACAGTAAGCTATTTAACTGCCATGTGTGCATAGAGGACCTAATGGATGTCTTCACACAAACACTTAACCATGTAGCCTAAGGAGTGTCTAAGGTAAGCTGTTCATGTTTGGCTTGTTATGATTGGGCTATTATGGTTGGGGTGTTTTGCAGGTTAGAATGACAAGAACAGACAAGTGAAAGCTTAACTTAAAAAATATTTTGTGCCAAAGTGACAGTGTACCATTTATAAGGTAAACAGCACCAAACTACTACTTTTATTGTCTGCTTAGGGCACCCAAATGGCCAGCAACGGCCCTGAGGACATATTAGTGATATTCCTATGTCCAATTCAGCAGCTCTGGACCTACACAAAAAAGTGGAACTTGCACACACCACCCATAAAAAAAGGTTGACCCTCAAACCAAGTGTCAGAGGAAGATGGTGACTATGGAGAGGCCACCACAGTCTAGCCATTGTCCCAACAAATCTACAGCGTTCAATGATCATAAAAGCTATCCATAAAATGGACTCTATTGCAGGGTGGCAAAGAAGCCATTGGTTTAGAAGATCCACATTGAAGTGTTTATGGATGTCACTTAAGATATGGAGAGAGGTTTTTATGGTCAAATCACGCTGAAATAGAGCTTTTGGCCAATCTGTGCAAAACTAACTAAATCCAGCCAAAGACTCAAGAAACACTATTCCATTTGTGAAATATGGATCTGGTAACATCTTTCTGTGAGAATATTTCTCATGTGGGAACTGAGAACTTGTATAATTGAAGGGACAATGACTAGAAATTGATTACACAATATCACATAAAAACCTGTTGTAGTCAGTGGTCAAATTAAGACTTGGGAAAGGGTTTGAACACCAGCAGGCACAAGGCCAAAACAACACTGGAGTGGCTCAAAAACAGTAACAGGAATATTCTAGAATGGCTCATTCGAAATCCCAATAACAATATGGTACTACAGTGCTGGACCAATCTCCATCAACCTAGATGTTCCATATCAATTCAAGCAGGAGGGGGCGGGGATAGGTTCACCTCTGGACCTCATCTCTCCTAACTGAAGCAGGAGAGCAGGGGAATTGTGCATAACCAACACATCATCAGCTTTAAAGTTGCTTTATTAGACAGTTGGAACATATTGCCAGTCAGTAAACTCATCAAAACCAGTATTCACACTTATTTTTCCTCTAGAGAACAAACAATACACAGTTTGTCTTTGGGCTTGTGATTATAAGTGTTCAATATGTAAAACATAATATATATTGATACAAATGATATATTGAAGCATCAATGGCATATTAATATGGTGTTGCATAAATGCAACAGTCACTTGTTTAGGACTTGGACTTGATTTGGCTTTGGTAATACTTGGACTTGGGACTTGACTCAGACTTTAGCATTAGGACTTGAGACATGTTACTTGCCAACAGTGTCTTTGTCCCACCTCTGTTGTATAGTATTAATGTAGGTATAAGTGTAGGTGGGGTGAATGCAGGACATTTGGTTTTTAATTAATTTATTTCTCATTTTGGCAAACTTATTTATCCTTCAGGTACTACAAACATGTGTGCTATGAAAACACTGGGAAAATATGTATGCATATATTTTTTAAACAAGAAAATGAATTATTTTGCAATCGACTGTATATAGTTTTATTTAAGCCTGTTGGATAAACTATCAGTTTAGATCTAACAGCATCTGTAGCATCTACCAGATAGAAGTCCTAACCTAATACATTTTCACACTTTAAAACAATATTTCTGAGTGTTGCATGCAGTAGCATAAAGATATATGAGTGTAAGTCAAACAAGTAAAAGCTGAACCACTTCTACAGCCGCTTTGATAGGGACAATAAGGAGGTGGCCATCAAGGGTCTCTGCAGATCACCAGCCCCTCACACTCTCCACTGATGTGTGTGCGGCACTGAGCAGGACTAATGCACGCAAGGCTGCTGGTCCTGATGGTATCCCTGGACCCTGTCCCACCTTGACAATAGCAACACCTATGTAAGAATGCTGTTTATTGACTTCAACTCGGCATTCAACATCATCATCCCCTCCAAACTGATCACCAAACTCAGTGATGGGCATCAATACCTCCCTGTGTAACTGGATTCTGGACTTCCTAGCCAACAGACCTCAGTCTGTTACTTTAGATAACCACACCTCCTCAACCATCACCCTGAACACAGGTGTACCACAGGGATGTGTGCTGAGCCCTCTCCTCTAGTCCCTCTTCACCTACGACTCCACACCTATACATGGCTCTAACACCATTGTCAATTTTGCAGATGACACTACGGTGATTGGTCTCATCAGCAACAATGATGAGACGGCCTACAGGGGGGAGGTCCAGCACCTAACATCGTGGTGCACTGACAACAACCTGGCTCTCAACACCAAGAAGACCAAAAAGCTCATTGTGGACTTCAGGAAGTCTAAAGCTAGCACATACACCCATTCTAATCAACGAGACTGAGGTGGAACGTGTCACCAGCTTCAAGTTTCTGGGTGTCCACATCTCTGAGGACCTCTCTTGGACCCTCAACACCTCTACCCTGATCAAAAAGGCTCACCAGCGTCTCTTCTTTCTGAGGAGACTACAGGTCCATCTGTCTCCTCAGATCCTGGTGAACTTCTACCAATGAACCATTGAGAGCATCCTCACCAACTGTTTCACATTGGTATGGCAACTGCTCTGCCCATATCTGTACATGCTGTTCATACATTGTTCATACTACATAGTCATATTTAATCTGCTCGTATATAGTAACTGCTAATACACTGCACATATTTCTATTTAATTTATACTACTCTAAACCACCTTCTGTAACCAGCTGTATACTACCGTCTACACTGCACTATTTCTTATCCTGTCTATGCACCACCTGTTTACACTTTGTATATCACATTGCACTTTTCTGCTTTTTTGCAGTTCTGGTTAGACACAAACTGCATTTCGTTGTCTTTGTACTTGTACTCTGCACAATGACAATAAAGTTGAATCTAATCTAATCTAATCTAAAACAAATATTTGAAATGTGGCTCCGACGGTAGAGAACTGTGCTAACAAGCCTGAGGTCATGGGTCTGACACGTACAGCAGATGTAAATGACGTCACTTTTCAGGACCAATGAGGGAACTGAGAGTGGTCGGAGGAAATCGGGAAGCTGTCCGCGCGCTGTTGGAAATATACACGGGTTTCCCGTTTACCAACAAAACTAGATGCGCGCGCAGCCGTGGGGCAGAAGGCGCTTGGTGGCCGTCCACAACGTTATAAAAATAACCTAAATAGTCGGCAGCTGTAAGCTACAATCGGAATTTTTGTATACCCCTGTTGTCTCAATGATCTCATTTCAGACTATATTTCAGATTTTGCCGTTCATTTGCATTATTAATATAACATTGCATTTAGTCATTTTTGGCGAAGACATGCATTCCGTTAGGGATACTGAACATATTGAACATTCTCTAACCATCAGGATTTCGAATTGGTGCAGTTTTCAGCACAAAAACTCATTTTATTCTTTTCATGGACAGCATGCTGTTCTATGGTGCTTTCTGCCTCTTAGTTGCGCATGCAAGTTTTCGTGACGTTGCATAGAAATCCATGTATAACAATTATAAAATGATTATAAACCCCTGTTAAACCTAATAAATCTGACTCCGCTCAGTATTAGAAAAGTTTCGGTTCAATGTAACATTGCTATCCATAGTGGGTTGATAAACTGTTAATGAGAATGCCTGACTCGTTTTCTTATGACACGGGCTCTAATCTAGGAATAATGCTGACTCCTCCACCTGCCGATTAATTCGGGCGGTTCCTCAACATAACACATAAATGTTAAAATGGCTTGCCATACACCAGCATGTTAAACAGTCAAGCAAATTCCTACAGAGGGTCAGGCTGTGCTAGGTTTTCGCGACCAATCTAGACCATCGCTGGCAAACTGCCCACCGCTGTGTAATGCTTGGTCAGTTCATAATAACTTGCCATCTCCCAGGTGATTTAGTTTCTACGGCGGCGATAACTAATCCTACAGTAGAAAGGCTATGAGGATCAGAGCATAACAATTTATTTTTTCAGGTATAAGTTACTCTAAATGCATCTAAATAAATAATGTGAAAGTTACGAAAACAGGAACATTTAGGAAACGATATGAAACAATAAGAGAATGAACATACCAGCTCAGAGGATGATGGCTACACACCAAAGTGGTGTGGGAGATCCTGACTACAGAATGGCTCCTAGAATGATCTGTGAACTTCACTTAAATAGGCGACTTAGTTTGTGGTTGGTTACATTGATATGGATCATATGATTGGAGGTCAGCTGATTTGGGATCACATGAGGAGGTCAGCTGACTTGAGACCATTTCTAATTTAAAGGAACCGTAAGGTTATGGCCAAAACTGGTACTGCAATCACTTTCAAATTACTGTAGATCGCTGTATCCCCTCCTCCTCCCCCCTGACTGGCAGAGCTGGCAACCCAGATGCCGAAACACTACTGAATTTGTGATTAGTAGCTAGGTGGAGGGTGGCGCATCAGGCCAAAACACAACATGACAACATCAACATCAGTTGAGGGCTGCAACTTCACTTTTTAAATAACATTATCCTGGCCGGACTACTGTTGTCAGTGATATACGTATTTGAAATGAACATGATTTCTTAATGTCTAGTATAAGTATACTGGAAATTTGGTCTCTGCATTTATCCCAGTCCGTGAATTAGTGAAACACACTCAGCACACAGCGAGGTGAAGCACACACTAATCCCGGCACAGTGACAACAACAGCTCGGGGAGCAGTGAGGTTAGGTGCCTTGCTCAAGGGCAATTCTACTGGTCGGGGTTCGAACCGACAACCCTCCGGTTACAAGTCCGAAGCGCTAACCAGTAGGCCACGGCTGCCCCATAGTGACATATACGGGCCATTTTATGATTAATTGAAATACATTTCTTACATACGGTTCCTTTAACTTCCCCTCGGTTTCTCTATAAATGTTACAAAATGTAGACTACTATTACTGAGCAAATATCCCTTATTTTCAAAGCCCACTAAGACAGAAAGACAGAAAGTTTGTTGTACTGTATTCATAGAGTCTCAATGACCGAATCGTACCTGTTGTCAGTTGAGTGCGTTCAATTCATTTATTGTAGGCTAGTAGCCTAGGCAAATATGAAACGGAGCCTATAGCCTAGGCAAATATGAAACGGAGATTTGAACATGCATGTTTCATGCATTTTAGGGAAAAAAATACCATGGGATTGACGTGTTCTCCATTTGAGGAACGTAATCAATTGCGGACGTGCACAGACAGCATAGGCCTAGGTTAGGCTACTTTCACTTTCTAGAGTGCGCATTCATTACGTAAATGATGCTTCATACCAAAACAACGATATAGTAGGCCGACATAATAGGCCTAGGTTAGGCTAGGCTTACTTTCACTTGGGCTAGGCCTACTTTCATTCATTCATTACGTAGGCTTAAAAAATGCTTCATACCAAAACAACGATCAAACATTATCAAATGTATCATGACGTGTTGTCACAAAGACTTACTCCAATTAGAAAATATAATATAGGCCTACTATATTATATTTATATGTATATACTATACTAATATAGCTAATATACAAACCATAACTCATAAAAAACGCTTAATTAACTAAGTGCATGCTGATCAGATAGGATATGCCAATAGACCCCTCTTGAAAGACCCAAAGTGTCAGATTATTTACACAGAATTCACTTGAAGTCATTATTTAAGGGGTTTTATTTTTCAAAAATGTCTGAATAGCCTTCCTGTGTGTGACAATGAGCTAAGCCCCCAATGTTTCAAATGTCTGGCTCCGCCCCTGCCTGTCCCTGTGGACTTAGTAGTTGATCAAGAGTCCATATATGATTGAAAGGATTATCAGCCTGGTCATTAGGATCCTTGCACAGATGAAAGCATATGTACTTCTGTACCATTGAACAAGTTACTTTGCATAGCTTTTAGCATCTCCTGAATTAAATAAATATTAAACAGTTCCACCAAACAGAAAGATAACTGGAAAGAGGATGTACTTCTGGCTTATTTGCTTTGGTGCAATATTTAACAATAAGGAGGAAGAGGATGTTGGCAGGAAAATACACAAAGATTCATTGTTTGTCTTGGCAGAAAATACACAAAGGCTGGTCTGAAGTTCCATATACTTTTAATGATATTCAAATAGAGGATGATACGTGATGCAATAAGACAGGTTAGCTCTGCTTTTAAGACAATTACCTTTTAACTATTTCTGTCCTCTTACTTATGTATACATGGGAGTCAGTATTTTTTATGTACAAAGATACCCACACTGATACACACTGTATGTATACAGACAAACAGACAGGTCATGTTTATTAACCGATTCCTGGAGAGGTCGAGGAGAAATGCATAGATTCATAGGTCACAATACAAACACGCCAGCTCTATGGGAATGAAAAAAATAAAATAAACAAAAAACAAAACACATGATGACGTTTGGTCCTTTGAAGACTAAACAAACACATTCAAAAAATAACTCAACACTTTCTTCTTTGAAACAACGGGACTTGAAATAGGGTTGAAATGTATTAAACAACAGCCACAAGGAGGTTTTACATGGTGCACTGTGGAATGGTAGTGTTGTCCTCGTGGCTGCTGAAGTTCAGGATCAGTAGCTCTTTCTTCATCTTTCCCCCTCCCTCTCTCTATCTCTCTCTTCCCCATACCAGTAGGCCTAACGGACAAGGGGTGACTGCTTGAGAGAGATGAGAACAGAGCGCATGCGAGATACATCTTTGGCCTGCTTGCTTGACTTGGGGTTGAAGTCACAGAGGCGTGCCACGCGCTCCCACTCTGTTCCTGGGTTGTTCTCGTCTAGGTCAGACACCATGGCCTCCTCCGCCGCCCTGGTAAGAGGAAGAGCAGTGAGTAACTTGCAATGCCACAGGCCTCAGACCACCACCCAAATATACCCCTAAAGTTCAAGCCTGCAGCGTCTACAGCCCTTGAGGCCCAGAATTTGGCCCCATAGATTTCCAATGACTGAGTGTGTTAGTATGCGGACTTTCCTCTCAAATTGTTATATGTGCTGAAACACAGGAACATTAACAGTGCAGACTGAGAGGATCTCAGGTTATGTTTATTAACCAATTAGGAATGAGAAGACTGAGATCAGATTGATTTTGTATCACAGCTTCCTTTGTTCACAGAGCGTCTGCATTAATATATTAATAAAATAATAGTCAATATGAAGTGAATGCGTTCTATAGCTGCAGGAGGGATACAAAGGGGTGTATGGAACTTGGGTGGTAGTTCTTAGAGGCAAACATACCAAGAATCCAAAACGACTATAGAAAAACATTCTCAAAGTGACCACATCAAAAAGCAGATGATATTTTAACTTCATTTAGATTTGAATATAAAGCATGCCCTATTTCCAATCAGTCGCACATTTTAGCTCAGGTTTCCCCCACAAATTGGAGGTTATTGTCAAAAGGACAGAACTGGCTAAAGACTTGTGCCACATAAGAAAAAAGCTACATTTAATGCTTTTCCCCTTCCCCTTAGAATATTCTTTTGACCTCAGAGAGCTGAGATGGACTATACATACTCTGTCATTTACGCTTGTCCTGCGGAGTATCCTACTACTGTACATGGCATGTTTGTAAGACTAATCAAGCAGCTTACAGAAGCCAGATTTGCCATGCAGAAAAGCCGGGCATTTCACAGTAGCCAGGGCCTTATGTAACTTTGCAAACACTGAAAAGGTTTATTTTTGAATATAACCATCTCTAATGAAAATGCTGAAGTAGCTCCAAAAGGAAAAAGAAGAACAAGGGGGGACCTTGTCCTAAAAGGTCAGGCAAGAGCTTATGGCCTTGTGCAAGCCAAACAGGGCATTGGCATGGCAAACCAAACCCAACCCATCCAACCAGGACAAGACACCTTTCCACTGCCATGGACTCCAGTTTCTGGGGAGGAGGAGACCCCTCTATACTAGTACACAATACACACAGCAAAATGGGAATGAGAAGCCAATGAAGATCACCGTCACAACGAACTACAAAGAAAGCACAGGACTGGTGGACCAACACATCACCACAGAGGGACATTCATTTCCTGATTTGGCAGTGGATTAGAATTATGTATATATAAAGAAAATATATATAAATATACGTATATATATATATGGAAAATATAGCATCTCAGATTAAGTTTATTTTTGGCATACTACTTCTCCTGAAAGTATTTCTTTTCTGTTTTGTTTGTTTTTGTTGTATTTTTACTTAACTGGTCTAGGCGGTAGCAAGGATGGTTAATGTGTGTGCTTAAAGGTGCGAAGAGAAAGAAAAAGGAGAAACAGATCAGAAGTCAGATATATAGAAATGAAAATAAATGAGTTTTATGCAGATGACCAAAGCCAGCATGCATTTTCTTTTGTTTTTGAAACCAGGTTATCTTATAAATGCCTTTCTCTAATTGTGATCTTAGCTTGCAGCCTTCATGATGTATGCCAATTCTAAGTCTTCAAGTAACTAAAACTAATAGTAACTATTATGTTCTGTGTGGCCATAAAGACTGGCTTTATAACATTCAACTTGACCTCTAGGTTGTCCATGGCAGATATGAGGGCTGCAATGCCAAGAGGCCAACATAAGCTTTTCTCCATCTATGATAAACAGCAGTTTTTCCAAACATGGCCTACAGCCTACGTTTTATGTTAGAAGCAACTAGGTGTCCAACAATCCACTGTTGTAGCAAACAGCAAAGGAGCTATGAGAAGGAACGGGAAAACCACTACCACTCTCTGAAAGAAAGAATGCCATCTTTAGGGCTCTGTGTCCTCAAAGAATCTGAGACAGCAGACCAATCCATGGCCACCACTGTTACAGCAGTGAAAAGAGCCCTGCTAACAGTCTCAATGTTAAATAAAGCAGAAGTATTAATGTGTAATCTTTCAGAGGTCACAAATATTCTGTTGCAGAGTGAATGACACTGACTTTACAGCAGAGGGTGACAGGTTTTCCCGCCTGATCAACTGTGACTAAGCAAATTAAAAAAGACAGCATAGCACAGTGTCACTAGCTCTATGGTAGCAAACGCAGGAATAGCAGTTTAAATTTGCATCATTTGGACAAAGCTGGAAACACAGTTGCTTGGAACAAAATAACTAATCTAAGTCTACTAGCTAATTATCTGGACTATAAAAAAACACTGTTTTGCCAGTAACATAATGTTTCATCATACTGTTTCATCAAAACAACTGCTTGACATGTTCAAATCACTATTGAAGGCTGATAACTTTCTTTCATCTATGCTAAAACAAACATCTATTGACAAATGGTTTATAGCACACAAGTAAAGTGACTTCAAATAACCACATGGCACTGATATTGTGATAATGAGGAATGAAATGAAATGATGAATGAATGTAAGAGTTTATAGCGCACAAGTAATATGAAAACTAGCATGAAAAATGGTCTTGTTTTCTTCAGAAGAACAACTCCTGTCCTTACTGGTCATGCACGGTCACGTAAACGGAAAAATGTTGTTCTGATAAAAGGTTCATTCAGACTCATCTGAACCTTTTCAATATAAAAGGGCAACTGGACTGGAGGGAAAAATAAATGAAACAAAGATGTGCATTTCTTTACATTTCAATAGGAAATAAAACAAACATTCTCGACAGCTACAAGCAATGTCATCAAGTAGGTGTTCGGTGGAAACTTAAACTGCGGGGTTTGGAAGATAATCAACTAAATGTACAGACAAAGAACTGAAAAGGGGGAGGAGGTGAAATAAAGCGTGTTAATGCGAGATGTATGTGAAAAGAAAGGATGTTAGTTTAGCAACATACACATAACCAATGAGCTCAGAGAAGGGCTGTTTGTAGAAATCTTCATCCAACACCCTGGATCGAGAGGTGTTCCAGAGGACAGCAGCAAAGCGGGAGAAAAGAGAGAGAGCGGTAAAAAGGAGAAGAAACACGCTCACTCAACTCACACTCTCAGAGATCAATCTGGACAAGCACACAGAGTTCACACAGTCAGATCACACACACACACACACACACACGCACACACGCACACACACACAAACACTTAGAATCTTATCATGTCAACATTGACATGATACCCCACCAGACACACACATGCACACCATTTGCAATATTCATGCTGGAAGGACACCTTACACTACAGCCCCAGAACCTAATACTAGCCATGCCAGTCTTGGGTTTTGTAGGCGTCTTACTCATGAATCATGACAGACACATGATTCTGTATGGGAGGGAAATTAATAGCTTGCATCTGCAATTTGGACTCATGAACCCATAGCTGAAAGCTGAAATTGACATCATATTGTAATTTCCACAACATAAAGTCTAAAATGGGGCTGAAGGTAGAGCATATAATAGCTCTTATGAATTTTACTGCCCAAGTGTCTAATGTACAAGCAGTTTTGGAATCACACAAAGCATGGCAACAAACAACTCCCTGTAACCAAAGGTACAGGACACTTGCAAATGGCAAGCAGATGAAGAGATTACTCAGTAATAAAATCTGCAAACTTTTAGAAATATGTAAATTACCTGAAATTGCTCTATTTCTTTTATACAACAGTCCTTTGGCAATGTGTTTTACTTAAAGTTAAGAGTTAACAAGAAAACATCTATTATGATTAGAAAGGTTTAATAACACCATAGAATATTTTAGTTCTAAGTGAAATCTGGTCTGATAAAAGGGGAACTGATAAGACAGCTCAGTAGTCTACTGAAGCACTCCTAAAAAGAGATACATCAGCTGCTTCCATTTCTCTCTATTGAAAAATCTACAGTCCAGAGGCAATCACTGCTTTATTTGGTTTGTCTTAAATATCCTATAAAAAAAAAAAAAAGGTATGGTTCTCATCAATATCAGGGAATTATGAAATCTGACAGCTAAATTGATGGGAGTTCTGGGGTGTGCTTAACTCCGGTAGATATTTTCTGTTACAGCTGCTGTCAAGCCTGATAAATTATAGCCACTGGGACTAAAGTGTCTGGACTGGTGAGGGATGCCGTATGACGCTTGCAGCCTTACAGCGGTGCTCTTTAGTGGGTGGGTAGGGAGGGGGGGGGGGGGCGACATGTTACCTGTTGTTGACTTTGGTCTTTGCCAGCTGCTCCTCCTGCCGTGTGTGCCAGTCCTCTAGCTCCACCTTGGCCTTCTCCTTCCACTCCGTCTCCTGTTTACGAGAGTTGGCATCTGGGGCAGAAAAGGGAATGTGAAGAGGTCTGATGGCGGTGTGGATATAGCTGTGAGTGACATGCGAGTTACGAATATTGAGATTTTATATATTCAAATGCTATGAAACCAATGTGGGTGGATTCATCACTCACCCAAAAGCTCCAGACGGTCTCTCTGCTCCTCCCTCCACTTGCGCAGACTCTCTGGCTCAGCCTGCAAGCGGTCAGCGCTGGAAATGGCTGCATAAGCATCAGATGGACCATTACTCTCCTGGAAGAGATTCAGAATTTTTCAGAATTTACAAATGACATTGGTTAAATTAGACATATTATACCACTGCTTGGTTGAATTTCCTATCATGATGTGGTGTTTAGAACATCAATTATTTTTTGTTAATTACACAGGTATGAAGTAGCTCCAGTTTTTTGTCCACATCACACTTTTTGCCGAACTCCTTGTGAAGTTATAAAATAGCGATCTGACAGACGTTCAGAACATAGCAACATTATAGCATATAACTGGTGGCTTTTAGCTCAGTTACATTACAGTAGTAAAATAGCGATTTTATAAAGCTAAGGTTCATCAGAATCCTGGGATATGCCCACTTAACAATGAGAGAGGTGGAACTAACGACTGGCCTTTGGCCATAGCAACCATCTATTTAGAACTAGTAACGGCAATTTGCCTGCAAATTGATAAATGAGTTGATAAGTGGCGGAAAGAAGTAGTTCTACAAATAAGACAGTTTGAGCGATTAAAACGTTTAAATTATAATAGCAAATAAACACAATGCAAGTGGCAACAATGGTATAAGCGGGATAATGGATTCCACTGTGTTCGGTTAACAACAGACATTAATGAACTTACGAGGTGCATTACCACCTAGAACATGCATTCATTTCTGTTAACCAAACGCTGTGTCGTCCATTATCCCTGACTTAACCATGTCAAGTTTCAAGCTTTGCCCAAATGTTACACCATATTGATAGCAATGTTCACAAACTGTAGGCCTATGTTCACCTTACCTCATGTACATCTCCATTCACTGCTCCACCTGAAATAGAGGTGAAAAGACCATTATTTTGAGAACACAGCTCCACAAGAGATAGACTTCAATACCTAGAGACAACTCATCAATATGTTGGTACTTAACTACAGAGCTAACACAATAAGGCTGGTTTGCATCCTAAAACCATTTTTGATTTTATGTTTGTACCTAAATAATTTAGCAGAACACCTCCATTGTTTGTTACTGTGTTGTCTGTTCATTTTCCAGTGAGGTTTGTTGCTATGACATCAGTCATGTCATGGTGTGCATTACTTTAGGGATGGACTATGTTTTGGCTTTCTGCCACATTTCAAATTATTTAAATTGTTTCATCCATGTGACCAATGTAGATGTGTTTGGTTTTAATAGTGATTGCAGAGGGAAGACTGTACTACTGTGAATTACTGCACTGAAAAAGAAGGGCAGGACATCAACATTTTCTGGAGCGGGTTGCACCAACAGGACTTAGGATCAGTCTTAACAAAGACTAACTTAGCACTTATGACAGGCATACCAAAGAATAGTTGGTGCAACCCGCTCCTGAATCATAATACCAAGAATTCTAACAGACTTTAACCCTTGACCCTAAACTTGACTTCCTCTCACTTATTGTTGACAATGACACAATATTTTTTTTTAAACAAGGTTGAATACAAACATGATGTGGACATCATTCAATTATGAACTATTATTAATTCTATGTTTCACAGAATGTCGGGAAAGGAACATTTACCTTATGCTACGGTCTCTCACAACTGCCGTGAATATTCCAGGTGGCTTTGTAATGACATCCACCTTATCAATTATTTATCTACTCCAGCCAGAATAACACTGAAGTCAGTGAGGGATAAGAAACGGTGGCTGGGGCAGGAGAATGATGTTGCATTGTGGTAAGCTAAATGACAAGGTCATTTGTCGACACTGCCAGGTAAACAATTACAGTGTGGTAGAAATAAACCTTGACATAGCATAAACACCGGTGGTCTTCAAACACCTATCATTTTCAAATCTCGACAAATAGTGCATGATACGTTATCTTCCAAAATCTCCAGATCAAACCATACTGCATCCTCCCTCACGATTCCCCACATCAGTCGCATTCACAATATCCACCATGATCAGCTAACGTTAGTGGTACACCGGGAAATCCTCACTGAAAAGTGCATATAGCCGAAAGCCTCAACAGTGACAGGAAAACCTAGAGCTGTGTCAGCCCACGGTGAGGAAATAGAAAACGCTGATGGTTTCCACTGGTACAAAGGTCGTGGTGCAAGATAACGCATTGGGCTTGAATGTTTGCTACAGACTGATCTGACGGGTTAGCCACAGCTGAGACAAGTAGCATCTAGTTAGCATGGCAAGCTAGCTAGCGGTATCAACCATCTCGGAGTTTCATGAAACAAATTAAGCCACTAACATAACTAAGCGGCTGAGTCAGAAATCAAGCGAGACAGCATTTAATACAATCTGATAGACAACCGCGTTGACAGTTGTCAACAGCTGTCTGTTAACCTTCCAGACAGATTTCGTGACAGTAAACCAACAACGTTAACCTTTACCGGCTAATCAAGTAACGTAACGTTTAAAAACAATGTGATATTAAACCAGATTTGCCTGTTATCTTAGTTCAAGATAAAATATTAACATTCAAGTAATTCAATCTCTAAATTTAATCTACAGTGCTATCGTCAGAGCATTTTGTGCTGGTAACGTTAACGTTAGTGACTGCGTCCTTTCATTCAGTAACGTTAACGTTGCTATGCTATCAATACAAAACCTAGCAGCTAGAACTAGCTGATTTGGCCAAGATGCTAATGTTAGCGGAGACAGCTGAAGTGCCATGTTACAGGTGTAACGTTAACGTTATTCACCGTCTAACGTTAACATTAGCAACCGAGATCCTAAGCTAACGGTTGCCTTTTACGTATTGATTAAGGACTAACGAAAACGTTAACGTCGATGGTAGTGGAATGAAATGTAGCTAACGTTAACACCATGTAGAATAACGCAAATCTGTTGAAAGATTACCAGAGTGGATTACAGTTAAGCAGACAAGAATTAATGTTGTTTAATTTTGAAGCTGGTATCACACATAACAAAACTAAGTTAAACCACAATTTACCAGTGGCATCCTGATCTCCTGTGAGATTATTGCTGAGAGAAGAGGGGACATCTCCGCTGTCCAGGATGCTGAACCCTTCATCGTTCTCAATCCCCGCGATCTCACTTTCTTGCTGGGCCAAGAAAGCGGCAGCGGGATCTTCTTCAGTCCCAACACCATTACCAGCATTCGACTGTGGTGCGCTGAGCATATCAAAGTCGTCCATGTCTACCTATACGTTACTATAGACCTAATATTTTAAAATTATGTTTGTAAAATGGCCAGTGGTCAATTCTCTTCTCGACGAGACCAACGCTAGAGGAGAGGTGCAAACGGAAACAAAGAGGAGACCAATAAGGTACAGGATATTTTGAAGGATCGGGCAACTATCCAACCATAGAAAGAGACATCCTCAACAGACCAATAGAATGATTGAACTTCTTACGTACACGTCCCGTGACCCTCGGGTTGTATAACGATGATTGGATAGTTCCAAAGAAATACCGCTCATCGAATTAAAACACGGTTAGTGAGTTGTCCACATTGCCAACATTTCTTTGCTAAGAGTAGATTTTTGTTTAAACTATGGTTTCTTTTGTGTCTGTAACAGTGATAACATTAATGTAAGTTTTCATAGAATGTTTGGGTACAAATATTGCTAGGGTTTTTATGGTTATTGTAGCCTTCAGTGCAAAACTTGCAGAAGTTGGATATTTCCCCTTTTTTTGCTTTAATAAATGGAATCTTTGTCCATTTAATTGGGTTTTTTTGTACAATAATTTACAAAAAATCCTTCTTTAATGGCAAAGTGAATGCAAATTTCTACAAAGTAATGTTAATCAATTAAAAATTCATTCACCCCTTCAGGTAAGCATTTAGTAGATGCAGTAGATGTCGCAATTAAAGCATGGAGCCTGTGTGGATATGGTCTCAATAAGGCTTAGCCTCAATTAGGCTTGCACATCTGGATACGGCAATTTTTCTTTGCAAAACTGCTTAATCTTTGTCAAGTTTGATAGTCTAGTCGTGATTTCATGAACCCAGAAATGTTGAGTACCCTAAAGTGTTATTGCAGAAATGTCATCTATAGGCCTAGTGGGTGGAATTCAACTTGGTTGCCTAAAGTTGCACTTTGGGCAATTTGCATAATTAGCATAAATTGGCAATTAAGGCGAGGCAGTACAGGTGAATAGGGTAAAACATTTAAATAATAGATATCACCATGAAACTTTCTGAGTTGATTACTTATGTTAAGATGAGAAAAAAATGTATTGCATGTTTTTTATATTTTAATGTTTACATATGCAAATGAGGCCCTATATCATGTATAAACACGTATACTGGGGGGGGGGTGAGTTGGTGAAAACCTTTAAGAAACTTGGTAAGGAGGCAGTGTTGACCTATGGATAGACAGATTAAGAAATTAAGTGTGCCATGCAAAACTAGAAAACCACTCCGAGAGTGCAGACCTCCGCCAAGCGAAAACATAACCGCCTGCTCGATGCAGACGGTGACCCGGATCACTCCCAAACTTTTTGAGTTATCTTGCGAACAAACAGATGAACAGACACACAGACAGACAAACAAACAAACAAACAGACAAACAAACCCCGATGAAAACATAACCTCCTTGGCGGAGGTAATAACTATATAACAGCATGCACACACACAAACCCACAAGAACTATATACAATATGCAAAATAACTATATCCAGCATGCACACGTACACAAATGCACAATAACTATATACAAGAACTATATAATATGCAAAATAACTATATCCAGCATGCACACGTACACAAATGCACAATAACTATATACAAGAACTATATAGAACATGCAGCGCGCGCGCACACACACACACACACACACTGTAAACTATATAACTATATACAGTATGCACACACGCGCGCACACACACACACACACACACACACACATATTTAACAACAACCACACAATCCCACTCAATAGCCTTCACCATCTTCATCATTTCTTTCCTCATTCCCTTCAGTCTCATCATCTTCTTGATCTTTATCTGAATGTATTGTGAATGGGTTGCAGCAGCGGACCTCACCCCCTTCACACTTGCAATAGTCAGTGCAACTGAGACTTGCAGCATGGCAGCTGCAGTTTCCTTTGCTGCAGGCTTTCAATGTGCTGCAGCTACAGCTGGTGACATCAAGCAAATTTACTGGAGCCACTGCCTGAATGGCAAGAGCGGGCATGACAGCCCCTTCACTAGCAACCTCCCACCCAAACTGTGTGATGTCTCTGGCCTCTGCAGGAGGCTCTCTCTGACCTGCAGACATTTCTGCAATAAAACTTTAGGGTACTCAACATTTCTGGGTTTACTATTGGGCCTATGGGGATCACGACTAGACTATGAAGGGGTTCAGGAGTGAACAACCTTCAGCCACATATTTTCTATAGGATTGAGATCTGGGCTTTGACTCGTCCACTCCATTCACCTTGCTGTTTTTAAACTTTTCTGTGTAGTTTTTGCTGTATGCTTCGGCTCATTGTCTTGCTCAAAAAATCTTCTCCCAAGTCATAGTTCTCTTGCAGACTTAATCAGATTGTCCTCCAGGATTTTCATAGCCTAGAAATCTAGACGTGCCCCTAGCGTCTCAGGGCTAGTCTAGCAACTCTCCGTTGGCTTGTGAGCTCCAGAAATCGAAACTTAATCAGGCATTGAAATCGTGTATAGAGTCGTTTGGTGGGCTTAACATAATGATTGATGGCAGAGTTGCAACGGTTTGGCTTGAATTCCCTGCTACTTGAAAACAAATATCCTATTGCGTCCTATTGCGTGCAGAGGGAATTTGAAATACAACTGATTATCCCGCCCCTCGGACTACATTTTAATGTGGGTCTGGCTCGCCAGGCTAGGATTTTCATACATTTTGCTGAATTCATTTTACTTCTACCTTTACAAGACTTTACAAGGGATAAGTATCCCCACAGCATAATGCTAAAACCACCATTCTTCAAATTAGGGATAGTGCGTTTTTGGTGATGTAGCCTGTGGATGTCTGCCAAACATAGCACAGTCTTATGGCCAAAAGGTCAACTTGGTCTCATTAGACCAAAGAGCCTTCTTCCATTTGACCTTGGAGTTGTGTAGTTTCTCCCATCTCAGCTGCTGAAACTTTTAACTTATTCAGAGTTATCATCGATTGGTGGCCACCACCACCATTATTTTTATTCAACGGTCACTGGTGACGGCCTGCTCTAGGCAGATCAGACAAGGTAGAATATTTTGCATGACCTATAAAAGTATGATGTATTGCAACATCATATGCAAGTCAAATTTGTAGTTTCTTATGTCTCATTCCATCAAACTACAGATCCGCTACCCGATCTGGCAAACTTACATAGTGCGGTTATAGCCGATAGAGGGCCGCGAAGCGAATGCAGAATTGCCGTTCACCCTATTAGGAGTTTATGAACCACTGAAACGATTTTGGAAACATTATTTTAAGGTACAAAAAACTCTTTGGTGTTGCTTTAATGTGAGACTATTAGGACTGCTGTTGATTTAAGTCAGTCGTTTTAAGGGTGGTGATATGCAATCGCTTATTTTGCATTATTTTAATTAATTAACATTAGAAATATGCTTTCACTTTGACATTAAAGGAACACACCACCATTTTTATGAAATTGGGTTATTCACCGTTCCCCTAGAGTTAGATTAGTAGTAGGGGGGCCTACGACTAATTTGGGGGCTTTGCATGATCATTTTTGGAGAGTATTATATCTTGGTTCTAGAGGTTCTTAAGAGTAAAACAAAACATGTCTCCATTTTTTCTTGAAGGTTTTAGTGACCCTAATCAAAGGTCAAATTCAGAAAACATCAAATTTCGTGTTTTGTCCATAAACCTTACATTTCCGGTATTGTAGCATAGATAAAAAGCAGATATAATCTACAAAGTAGTGTGCCAAAATGGTCCACATACACAATATAACATTATAAAACAATTCTTAGGGTAATGAGTGATCTCTTTAGCAAGAAATTATGCCTAAAATGCTTAAAATTGTAAAAAATAATATTCATCATGCCTGCTATACCAGCTGCTCTAGACTACACCCATTTGAAAAGAATTTCAGAGCACAAAGTGCAGAGATCAAAGTCAAAGTCAAAGTCAGCTTTATTGTCAATTTCTTCACATGTTCCAGACATACAAAGTTTTCTTTACATACAAAGAGATCTCTGTTAAATCAGGTTTAATAGACTTTTGCATAGCCAGCAAAGCATCAGCTGAAGTCTGTAGGCCTTTCATATGTGAGTAAGAAAATAAAGGGTAAAAGGATTAGAAAGACAAACAGACAGGTGTGTGTGAGACTAGTTGACTGTTGATAGCTGGCAGTAATAGAATGTACAGTATATAATAAGCTGGAGAGTAAGAGACTAGTAGTGACAGCTGGCCATTGAAAACTGGCAGTTAGACATAGAATAACTGATCTTCTAGCCTATTTGAGTAAGCACGCTTTCATAGTTTATGTTGGCATCTAGTTAGGTTATATGCTGAGGTGTGTCTTTGTGTGTTAGTCATAGGCAATGACACACATATTCTCTACAGCAACAAAATAAACAGATGTTGGGCTATGTATCCAGTGCCAGAAGGCAGATATGTGTGGACTAGTTAATGACCCACTAGAGACATATATGCCAAATTTCTAGTTTTTGTCCATGAGAGAGGAGAGTATGGAGATGGTGCCCACAGATCAGCCAACGATGATGTTATAGTGCAGATGATTATAGTGCAGTTCGGCATAGGAACGGCAACAAATCCACCTTTAACAGTGAGCATCTGCTAAGATTCACTACCAGAAAGCATGTGAAGCAGGCAGGACTCATTGTCTTCAGATAAGACGTGGTAGACCATCTTATGAACCTGTACCAACACCTGCAACTGCGTCAAGTCCATCTAGTGAGACTCGTTCAGCAGCAAATGCTGTCAGCACAGATATGTGCTTCTTCTGTCAGAAGCAGACAAAAGAGCGTCTTCATGAGGCGTCTTTCAACGTGAACGTTCAACATGGTACAGTAAAAAGAGATATGATGAGGGTAAGGAATTTGAAAAGCAAGAACATAATGTTGGCATAGTTACATCAGATATTGAGTTTGTCAGCCTAGTTTGCTTCAGCCTGAAGGAATCCACAACATGACTGACCTTAAGTCAGTCTACTTCAGTATCTTCGAACGTAACAATGCACAATGAACAGCCAACTACAAAAGCCATCGAGAGCATAATCACGTTCATAATCATAATCAAAGCAACGTTATGACCCAGATCTAGCATAGTTTGTCCAGTGTGTGTGATGCTGCCATAGACAAAGTGATGTCAAAGAAAACTGATGATGACATCCAAAAGTTATTTAAGAAGTGCTTCTAGATGCCATTGCTGCTCAGATGGGAAAAAATTGAATTGAACACCGATGACGCTGAACGCCATGTCCACAAAGCGCTGTATGCCTTTATGCGTAGTGAAGACCAACATCATGCATTAGACCCAAGGGGGCAGGCGAATTCCCGGAAGTAGAAGAATCGACGTAGGCTGGAGGGACCACCTCTCTGCTAACTCCCATAGAAGTCCATTCATTCTAGGATTTTTTTGAAATACCATAACTTCATATAACATATATCCTTTGCCGATATTGTAGCTTCTGTGTAATCCACATAAACACTACAAAGGCAAAACAGACTCCACTACCTCGTCTGTAACGTTGGTTACCCGTAAGAAGAATGGTTAGCTTGTTCGGTTGGAGGGAAGCTAGCTTTGACGTAATCTCTCTTTCGCGCCGTAGGGAGATAACCGTATTGTTTGGATAAGAAGCTCAGTCCACCTGTCTATGACGGTAACTCATAAGCAAAACCTAGCATACACGACCGTATGTTAAGGTAAAGCATTACACAGAGGCAACCTAATAATAATAAAAAAAAAAAGTAAACCTAATTTTAAAAAAAACGGCACTAATCATTACAGAGGTTTTCGATGGATTGACCTTAGGTCGGAAAAGTGGAAAGAAGATTAGCTTCAAGGCTATAACTTTTTTGTTTTGTTGACTGTTTTTGAAGATGATCATGTATGGTAGCTTCAACATTAACACGACTAGGTGAGGATGATATTAATAATAATACATAAATAAATGTTTAACTTTGATGACTTTGAAGGCGAAGGAAGTGTGAGAAGAATTTCTGTGTATCTATCATATGAGTTACAAGATTCAGTTCGATGGCTAACGTCACGAAGTTAAGTGTGAGTCTGCGCAGTACTGGGGGGACCAACTGAAAAATCGTTCTATTTGACTCAGTGCCCTCCCATTGAAAACGACGGAGTCTGTTCGTCCATTTCTTTTACTGTCTATGATTAGACCCGAGACGGTGAGCTAAGTATATATAATCTTTTGATCCTGTGAGGGAAATTTGGTCTCAGCATTTATCCCAATCCGTGAATTAGTGAAACACACTCAGCACACAGTGAACACACAGTGAGGTGAAGCACACACTAATCCCGGTGCAGTGAGCTGCCTGCAACAACAGCGGCGCTCGGGGAGCAGTGAGGGGTTAGGTGCCTTGCTCAAGGGCACTTCAGCCGTGCCTACTGGTCGGGGTTCGAACCAGCAACCCTCCGGTAACAAGTCTGAAGCGCTAACCAGTAGGCCACGGCTGCCCACCACAACTTGTCCACAGAGATGTTCTTGCTTTGAGCCAGAACTTAATAAAGCCTATAGTTTCAGTCAAAGCAACAAGTCCTATACACACAAATACATCATTCCGGCATTAGAATGTTTGTGGAAATGTCAGCCAGGGAAATCTGGAGGGGATTGATGATGGAGATGGAGGCATCAACACTAGCTTTTTCCTGATAATTGTGTTTGTTGTTATTGTTGCTGCTGCTCTAAGTTGATACGGGGATATTGTTGATGAAAAAAAGGTACATGTCAAAATACATTTTAAAAAGGATATTCTGTATTCTGAAACATCTGTATAATAATAATGAATTCACTAGTTCGCCCGTCAGCATGATTGCTATACTGAGTGTATAAGCTAAGCGCGTGTTGGGCATGGTAGCTGGCCGTGATCATGGAATGCCTGAAGCGGAGATCGCAATAGAGCGATGGCCACTTGCACCCCAAAAGAGCAGAAAGGAAGGCCACTACCGAAATTACATTAGCGCTTGCTTAGCAAGTCATAGATCCACTAGATGGAGTGGATGTACAGTAGGACTGATCATCTGTGGACCAACAACTCAGTATTTGATTGCTGCTCTGATAGGCCAATGCATGCAGCTGTAGTAGCAGCTCCTATCCTGAATGCACAGAGTAGCGGTCTGCGGGAACCAGATTTGACAAGGATATAGGCCTATATTAGAAGAGTCTGGAACCTGTGACGAGTGATGGGTACCCTTTGTCTGAGATGAAGAGCGGGATAGTAGGCGATGCTTGAGCTGACCGATATGAGATGTAGTGTGATGCGTATGAAAAGCTGAGGATCTGAGGCAGAGTTGGATATAAATATGTGTCCTTTTCAGAACTGATCGATTTACTCTGTTTCAGGGCTGTAGTACTCGAGTCCGGTCTTGGACTCGAGTCCGTTTTTCTATGGTCTCGGACTCGCTAGTATTTGGACTTGGTCTGGTCTCGGCCACTGGTCTTGCCAAATATGGCTTTTGGTCTCGACCGAGTCCAGGTGTCTTTAGGGCCATCAAAATTAACGTGTTAATCGCGCGATTCATTTTGAAATACATAATGCGTTACAAAATATTAACGCAATAGTGTTTACCTTTGTGGGGGACTGATGGAGTTGGAAGAGGAACCAACATTTAGCCAATAAATAGTAGCTTTACTGCAAACTGCTTTTCACTCTTGTTAGATATTGTTTACAATGTCAAAAAGCACCAACAGCAACAGTTACATAAAGATGATACTTTTCGGGTCCTCTCCATTAAGATCCAACTTGAACGTATGCTACTCCATTTAATTGAGAGCGCGTCTGAGCGCACACGAGAGGGAGAGAAAACGATTGGCAGGCAGCTGGCTTGTCGTTGTTGATGATAATTGATATCTCCTTTTTAAGAGGTTAGAGGAGATTGCGGATTTATCCGATTTCCACTACTGACTAGTTATAAACTAGAGCCAGGCACTTTGACATGTAGGCTGCACTCACTGTGATTTGAAAAATGGACAAAAATATGAAGAGTTGTCTTTGCCTTTGTGTAATGGAACTGGTGAGTCTTGAAGTCTTCAATAATTTGTTTACATGAAGCACATATTATGCCGATTGAAACACATTCCACTCAGCAAGCTAGGTGACTGGCTCAGGCTCATCATTCACTTTTAATTGCAAACACAAAATGTCTAGCTAGCATCATGTCATTACATGCTTCTATTTCCAAAGGAATGAAAGCTGTTTATACCAACTTAATATCATGCTTATCATTGTTAATATTGTGCAATACATGTGGTACAAACAATATTAGAGCTTGTGGACTAGCTATAGGCTATATTTCAATGGAGCTGGTAAAAAAAAAGATCATTATGAGAACGGCCACAATGGGCTTAAAGTGACAGTGCACCATTTACAAATTAGTTAAACCAGCGGTCCCCAACCACTGGGCCGCCTAACCGGGCCGTAGCCTACGACATGAGTTTGAAAAAAAATGCATGCAAACTAAACTAAATTTAATTCACAATAATGTCACGTTTTTACATATGCAGTTGTTTGATTGCACGCATGTTTGCATTTTGCAAGGTCTATTTTCTTACGTCTGTCTGTCCCGCCTTCAACACTTTTACATGTTGCCTTCAGCGCTGCGCAGCCTCAGGTCAGCTCACTTCACTTGATCAGTTCTTGGCGAACGGTATGTCACACGAAGTTAGCTAAACTGCTAGAATGAGCAACAAAAAACAAGCATCTTTAGCAGGTCACTGGCCAGAGTGTTTGAGTTGAGAGAGCCGCTGCAGAGATTTCTTACAGAAAAAAAGTCACCGTTAGCTGCACATTTTAGTGATGAGGACTGGGTGTCAAAACTCGCTTACCTGTGTGACATATTCGGGTTGCTTAATGACCTCAACCTGTCACTCCAGGGGAGAATGACGACTGTCTTTAGACTGGCAGATAAAGTCGCTGCATTTAAAGCCAAGCTTGATTTGTGGGGACGACGAGTGGACCGGGGTGTATTTCAGGCACGTGCAGAAAAGGGGGGCTACAGGGGCTCTAGCACCTGCCCTTTTGCCCCTTTGATGTTAAGTGTCCTTTTGACAAGACCCGTTTTTTACTTTTTAAAATTTGTAATACTTCCGCTAGTTCCAACGTGAATATTCGCTAAAATGTCTCATTAATAGTTTGTGAAATTAGAAATGTACAAAAATAACAAATTTCTGTGTTAATTGAAATGCCTTGCGGCAACCAATCCGTGACGTCATAGGGGAGAGCCGGGACAGTTGAAACACTTTTTAATTAAACGTAATTTACAAAGCGATCGTACCACACTGAAAGCTAATATTTGGTCACTAGTAACCTACATCTGTCCTCTGTCAAATACAGATGCATTTTTTTTAGCTTTGAACAAAACCGTTCAGGAATTATTACAACAAAAGTGGGACATGCGTAATGTTTCATTCGTCCCTCCTCGGGACAGTTGAAACAACATAAGGGGACGATTGAAACATACAGTTTAAAGGATAATTCCGGTGTGATTTTGACCTAAAGTGTCTTGAAACATGATACCGAGTGTGAACGTATGTCTCATACTGTAGCTCACCTCAGCTTGTCCCCTGCACTCAGAAATCTGGCGCTAGTTAGCCAATGCTACCAGCAGTGTTTCGTTGTGGTGCCTCGGGCATCGGCCTAGCCATGCAAATAAATCACTGTTTTACACCATTTACGAGGCTCAAAGTAGCTCCATACTTCATTGGTAGACTTCCGAGGGCCTTGACATTTAAAACGAGACATAGAGAACTTTGAAAAAGCACTGGTAGATTATTTACAAGACGATTTATACAGACAGTATCTTAAGGAATTTTACCGTCCGACGCCATCTTGAATTTAGTCACGATAAGTCGAGTGACGAGTATGAATGAACAGGTATGATAAGGGGTCAGATTCCAAAAATAATTCCGTGGAAATGCATGGATTCCGGTTGCTGCTACTGGAAGCAACTGAATCCATGCTTTTCCACTGAATTATTTTGAGCTTGTTGCTGCATGGTTCTTGGGGCTGAGCAAAGCAGTCGTTGCATGGGTCTTGGGGCTCAGCGTAGCTGCTGTTGCATGGGCCCTGGAGCTCGACGTAGTTGTTGCTGCGTGGTTCTTGGGGCTTCAGCGAAGCAGTCGTTGCATGGCGCTTGGGGCTCAGCATAGCTGTTGCTGCATGATTCTTTGGGCTGAGCGAAGCCGTCATTGCATGGGTCCTGGAGCTCGGTGTAGCTTTTGCTGCATGGGTCTTGGGGCTCAGCGGAGCCATTGTAGCAAGGTTGCAGGAGCTCAGCGGAGCAGTTGCTGCATGGGTCTCCCTGAAGCCGTTGTTGCATTGGATTCAAGCTCATTCCGTACTATCTGTGGCAGCCTTAAATAATTCAACCTGGGCTGAAAGAAAACTTTTAGAATACCATTACCTGATAAAACATAACATATTCAGCATGATACAACATACAATACATCAGTGGTTCTTAACTGGTCTGGCTTTGGGACCCACAATTTCCCATGTTCATGAAGTCACAACCCATATTTTATAGCGTTCAAGACAACAGATTTGGTGAGCTACATGCTAAGAAAAGCGAAGTGCCTGTAGGCCTATTTGTTTGGAACATGCTGTTTGGCATTACATTTGTGAAGTCTCCAACTCCTGACGTGGCTGAAGCGGCGGAGTGATACACTCTGGAGCGTGTGGTGCAGGAAAATGCTGTCGACGTGCCCAGTATGCGAGGTGACTGGTGTGGCGATGCCTTGTGCTTTGCCCGGCTGAATGGCCTGCGGAAGATCCGCGCCAGAATGCCAGAAAGAGCAGCCTGCTTCCTGGTTCGGAGAAGAGAACGAATAGAGGGAGACATTTATTTTAAATGTTGATGTCAGATTTAGCTAATATCCGAAGTTGTGCCGCTTCTGATTGATGAGCATGTCTAGTGCCGCGTCGTGTTTCTCTAACAATGTCACGCATAGTCTGTCTGCCTCTTCACCACCTCCATGTCTTGAACTGTCTGTCCACTAGCCACTTTACCATTGTCTTCTGCCTCACTGTTTGCGTGCTTTATTATTAGCACATATGCACAACCCCTCCCTCCATGCCACAGCCGAACTGTGACCACACTTATACCTTTCTTAATATAGTTATTTATACATAGATATATAGACTTTATTCTTGCACTGTTTGACTTACTCATTTGCACCATCACCATGACACTCATTCACAAAGAGCACCTTACCTTACCTTATGCACAGAGGACCATAGGCTCAGTCCCTGCTTCAGTCATTGCAAGCGCACCTGATTGATTAATCACCCACTATGTGGATACTGTTTTTTAGAATTGATTTAGATTAAGTTTTATTTAGTATAATTTGTATTTTAGTATATTTAGTATATTCTTTATCTTCTACAGTCCTTATTGCTTAATTTTTTTTTTTTTTATATTATATACTTTTAATTACTTTTTCTGCTGTTAGTGAATGTGTGTGTGTATGTCTGTATGCTACTGTGACCTTGAATTTCCTCTAGGGATCAATAAAGTATCTATCTATCTATCTATCTACAAGAGGACGACATAAATAATTGCAGCTTGCAATTAGATAATGTATTGCGATGCGATAACAACAATTGTATGCGATGCGATAATATCAAACATTTTAATAAGCTGTCATAAGGAGGGGGGGTGGCGATCGCTCCCTCCTGTCAGTGTTGGCATGGAATGAAACAATAAACCAGTGTTCAAGGAGTGTCATTAATATATTTTGGCTGTAGACTGGGGTTTGAGGGCATGCTGAGAGCGAACTTAGCACAACTGCCCTGAAGTGCTAATTTTAAAACATACATACGGATAACCAGTCATTGTAACCAAATATAAGTTTATTTGCAAAGCTTATATCAGTTAACTAGCTTACCCCGCAGTAGCTGCTTGAAACACCGGCCATCACACAGAACGAGTTGACCAATCACGGTCCTTGCTGTCTGCGTCGCCTGACGCGAATTACAGATGTGTACTGTCGCTTTAATAATTGCTGACGTCTGCGGTGCAGCGCCATCATTTGAACAGCCTGCTGAACAAGCCAGCGGAAATACTGGGCACTTAGGGCTGTATTTTGCACACTGGCGCATGGCGTAAAACTCGTTTTCCACCCGCGCAAAGTTTAATTTGGTATTTTGCACGTTTATTTTTTAAACAATGCGCCCAGGGGTGTCTAAAAATCGCTATTGTACACCTGGTCAGAAGTCTATGACGAATTGTTTATATGTTATTTTAAGAGCGCATTGTCAACAGTCATATTAGCAGGTGCACGCACCATCCTTCTATCATTCATGAACGCACACCAGCGCACGTCCATGCAAAACATTACAAATTGCACGATTACAATGGGAAACATAATTAGAATAAAGATATTACAAAATACATACTGTACATCTCATGATGAGTAGTAATTTACCATCATTTGCAAATTGGTAATGAAGGTTAAAAGTGATTAGGGGAGAGGCGAGAGACACGTACTGTATGGTGCACAGCTGAAGACGCACTGTCACGAGATATAAGCAACTCCTCTGCAGGATAAATGTTGTTTTGTTCAGTCATTTAAGCAATACTTGGGTAAGTGTTGCTTTTTTCAGCCTTGTTCCGGTTCCGGCGCCAACAAGAGTGGCAGCCTACTCAGTAGCTCCGTGTCTTAGTGTTTGTTTCTACGTCTTTTGTTTACTTTTTACTTCGCAACTTTTTGGATTACACACTTTGAGGAGTGTTTTTATTCTATCCTATGGATACGGATATATTACAGCGCTCCAGCGACAGCAAACTTGTGTACACAAGGAACCAGCTGATCGCACTACGACGGAATGTTGGCTGTGTTCGCGACAACATCCCAGAGGAACTGTGGTGCTTTCGGGGTTGCAGAGCGGGAGTGAAGATGAGGCGTCGGGAGAAGAAGTGGAGATACAAGCCCTCAGTCAATTGTGATGGGAAACGTGAACTCACTGGCTAATAAGACTGACGAACTGGATGCCCTGGTAAGAAACCAGAAGTTGTACAGGGAATGTAGTTTGTTATGCTTTACGAGACGTGGCTAACAAGCCATATCCCCACTTCTAACGTTGAGCTGCCCGGCTTCAGTGTAGCTCGTTTGGACAGAGACTGTAAACTTTCTGGCAAAAAGAAGGGAAGTGGACTGGTGCTGTACATTAACAATAGATGGTGCAATCCCGGACATGGTACAGTGAAGGAGACTGTATGCTGTAAGGATGTGGAGTTATTAGCGGTTAGTCTCCGTCCGTACTACATGCCGAGGGAGTTCTCGCACGCAATTGCTGTCTGTGTTTACGTTCCACCTCAAGCTCAAGATACAGCGTGTGACGTCATCCACTCCACAATCGCAAGGCTTCAAACCCAACACACTGACGCCTTTTTTGTGATCTCTGGCGACTTCAATCACATAACACTGGATTCCACACTCAAATTCACAAATTTCTACCAGTATGTTGACTGCCCTACAAGGAAAAACAGGACAATAGACCTCATGTATGCAAACGTGAGGGATGCATACAGCGCAAACCCCCTCCCCCCACTGGGAAAGTCAGACCACAACCTCATTCATCTCCAGCCAATGTACAAGCCCAAAGTACGCACCTTCAGGAAGTGGACACCTGAAGCGGATAAGGCTCTGAGAGACTGCTTCGAGTGCACTGACTGGAGTGTGTTACAGAATGGAGAGGACTTAGAGGAGTTCACACAGTGCACAACTGACTACCTGAACTTCTGCATGGACATTGTTGTTCCCACCAGAACTGTACGCTGCTTTCCCAACAACAAGCCTTGGATAACCAGCAATGTCAAGACCCTTCTTAAAGGGACACCAGGCAAGCTTGATGCTTTTTCTCTACGAAACTCCCCCTCGCTCGGTCTGAAGCTCTTTTCCTTTTCTTTGCATCTTCCGTCAAGGGTTTTCGCTGCTTCTTCACTGGCTCTGCCATTATACACACGTTTGCAACAATCGCTAGAGTTTCGTTAGCCTGCCTCTGTGCTGTATGCAGGATGTAAACTGATCCTGCTTCGGTCGGCGGGTAGTATACACCGAACTTGCAAGTGGGATATTCTTCTTACAGACAGTAGGGGCGGGCGAGAGAGTCTTCATTCGCCCTGTAATGAGTCATTTAACCATATGCCAACTTACGAAGATGATTAATTAACACGAAAACGTTGCCTGGTGTCCCTTTAACAGGAAAAAGATGACGTTCAGAGAGGGGGACATGTAAGCAGACAATAAAGCAGCGGGGCCTGACAGACTGTGTCCAAGGCTACTCAAGGCCTGTGCTGCTGAACTGGGGGAGCCACTGAAGCACATCTTTAATTTGAGCCTACGCCTTGGACAAGTTCCAACACTGTGGAAGACATCATGTCTCACCCCTGTCTCTAAGAAGCCACACCCTAGTGAGCTTAATGACTACAGACCTGTCGCTCTTACATCACATGTGATGAAGACAATGGAGCGATTGGTCTTAGGTATGCTCAGACCCCAGGTACGCCATGCACTAGACCCGTTACAGTTTGCATACCAGGAGAAAGTGGGCGTGGACGATGCCATCACTTATCTTCTACACAGGACACATTCCCACCTAGACAAGGGGAAAAGTGCTGTGAGAATCATGTTCTTTGATTTCACATTTCACATGAACACCATCCAACCCCTCAGATTGGGAGACAAGCTCTTGCAGATGGGTGTGGATGCTTACCTGGTAACCTGGATTACAGATTACCTGACCGAGCGACCACAGTTCGTCAGACTGAAGAACTGTCTCTCTGACACTGTGATCAGCAGCACCGGAGCGCCACAGGGAACTGTGCTCTCTCCAGTCCTGTTCACCCATCTGACTTCTGCTACAACACCGAGTCATGCCACATGCAGAAGTTTTCTGATGATACTGCAATTGTGGGGTGTATCAGGAACGGGCAGGAGGAGGAGTACAGGAGCCTGGTGGAGGACTTTGTGCAATGGTGCAAACTCAATCATCTTCAACTCAACACTTCAAAGACCAAGGAGATGGTGGTGGATTTCCGCAGGTCTAACCACACTCTGCTACCAGTCTCCATTGATGGGGTCAATGTGGAGATGGTAAGCACCTACAAGTATCTGGGTCTCCACCTGGACAATAAACTGGACTGGTCAGCCAACACTGATGCACTCTACAAGAAAGGGCAGAGCAGGCTGTACTTCCTGAGGAGGCTGCGGTCCTTCAATGTGTGCAGCAAGCTCCTCAGGATGTTCTACCAGTCTGTTGTTGCCAGCGTCCTCTTCTATGCAGTAGTATGCTGGGGAGGAAGCACAAGGAAGAAGGATGCGGGGCGAATTGACAGGCTGGTAAGGAAAGCTGGCTCTGTAGTGGGAGCTGAACTGGAGTGCATCACTTCACTATCTGACAAAAGGACCCTGAACAAACTGATCAACATCTTGGACAATGAGTGTCACCCACTCCACAGCACTATTGTTAAGCAGAAGATAAGCAGCCTGATCAGCTGGAGACTTCGCTCACTGCCTTGCACAACAGACAGACTGAGAAAGTAATTTGTCCCCAGGGCCATTGAACTGTTCAATGCTTCACTTAAGGGAAGAGGAGAGATAGACTTCTCTGCATAGTCTGTCTGCCTCTTCACCCCCTCCATGTTTGGATACTGTCAGTCCACTAGCCACTTTTACCACTTCTGCCTCACTGTTTGCGTGCTATATTAGCACATTAGCACATTATGCATAACCCCTCCCTCCATGCCACAGACGAACTGTGGCCACACTTATACATTTTCACACATTATACATAGATATATAGACTTTATTTCTGAATTGTTGCACTGTTGGACTTACTCATTTGCACTATCACCATGACCACTATCACCATTGCACTATCACCATGACACAGAGCACCTTACCTTACCTTACTATGCACAGAGAATCACAGGCTCAGTCCCTGCCTCAGTCATTGCAAGCGCCTCGTATTGATTAATCACCACTATGTGGATACTGTTTTTAGAATTGATTTAGATTAAGTGTTAGTTAGTATAATTTGTATTTTAGTATATTTAGTATATTCTTTATCTTCTACTGTCCTTATTGCTTAGTTGTGTTTTTATATTATATACTTTAATTACTTTTCCTGCTGTTAAAGAATGTGTATGTGTTGTCTGTATGCTGCTGAGACCTTGAATTTCCCCTGGGGATCAATAAAGTATCTATCTCTCTCTATCTCTCGCTCTCTGTTTTCGATGGTAACCCATTATTGTCAGTCAATAGTGAAAGTAACTGCATATAACTGTCTTGTCGTTGACTGACACCTTGGTGAAGTTAGTTTCACTTTGCCAATGAGTTCAAATAATTGACGAGTGCAAATGCATGAAGGCTATGCTAGGTTTTAGTAAAGCATGGTTTAATGGAATGACTATTCCATACGGTCTCGCAAGCAGCCTCCTTCAAATGCGCCGTTGAATGGCAAAATACCGATGCATTTATCTGACATATCGCGCTTTGCGCCGTTAAAGGGAATGACAGATGTCATTCTCATTGGTTTAAATGATGTTACGGCCCAAACACACCCATATGACTGATTAAAAAACCTAGGAACACCTTTTTGCGCCATGCGCTCGATGTTTGATAACAAAACCCCTCCCAATGTGGACTGGACAACCTACTAAATTTGAATAAGCTTTTGACGCGTGACGATGCGCTTTAGAATGTCATGATGGGGCCCTTAATGTTGGGGCTCATCAGTTCGTTATAAGTAGCTTAAATATCCAACAACGCTATAGTATCAGTTTATGAGAAGTCAATAGGCAACTATAGGAAGTGAATGAGTAAAACCTGTTAGTTTTCAGATGCCAACGGATTACGGATTGAGTGATCTTCGGAAGATTGGCCACCGCTGGATACCAACTTCAGACGCTTGGGGTGGCGAGCCATGTTAGAATTTAGAGCATTGGAGTTACCTGGATCATCTTGCGACGTGAAAACGCGGGCTTGGAGCAGCATGATGTTAGAGCCTTGAAGTAGGCTGGGGTGTGTAGGCTATAGCATAATCGATAGTTGTATCTTACCCTTGCTCTGTGCAGTGACCTGATAAACGCTGATGAATCAGGTGACTGTAGCCCATGGACTGGATGTAGCTTTTGAATGGTTAGTCAGTGAAAAGACCCAGTAGGCGGGTCAATATAGGGTTCAACGTCAAAAAAATTGATACAAAAGGTTTTTTGGATTCTGGTACTGTTGGACATGCTAAATAACATACTAAAAATCTAGTGAAATCTGACCTTGGGAAAGGGGTCATTTTCAAAATGGCCGCCAAAATGGCTGTCAAGAGGTTAAAATGGCTATATATAATTACTATTCAGCCATATATATTCAGGGGTGAAATTGATGTCAAATTGTGGTCATATTAAACAAGAATATGATTTTAAATGGTAATATTGAAAATGTTTCAATGCTCTACCTTTTTCAGCCATATATTAAAATCAATGCATTTTAATACAGAGCAAATGCAATACAGGATTATGAACCATCTTCATGGCATGGAGGAAGATAATACATGTCTTAACTGGTGTTATATCTCATCTAGAGGTTATATGCTTTTAGAAAATATATAGTTTTGGGTGTTTGATTTGTTTTGCCTGGACAATATAGGCTAAAATGTATCCCCTTTACACTAGATTCACCTATACAGAATAGAGGGCAATGCATTGTTCATGGCATGGAGGAAGATGGGACATGTCTTAATTGGTGTTATATCTCATCTGCAGGTTATATGCTTTCAGAAAATATATAGTTTAGGATGTTTAATATGTTTTCCCTGGACAGTATAGGCCAACATGTATCCGCTTTACACTAGATTTGCCTCAGAATAGAGGGCAATGTATTGTTCATGGCATGGAAGAAGATGGGACATGTCTTAACTGGTGTTTTATCTCATCTACAGGTTATATGCTTTCAGAAAATATATAGTTTAGGGTGTTTAATCTGTTTTCCCTGGACAATATAGGCCAACATGTATCCGCTTTACACTAGATTTGCCTATACAGAATAGAGGGCAATGTATTGTTCATGGCATGGAGGAAGATGGGACATGTCTTATCTGGTGTTTTCTCTCATCTACAGGTTATATGCTTTCAGAAAATATATAGTTAAGGGTGTTTAATCTGATTTCCCTAGACAATATAGGCCAACATGTATCCACTTTACACTAGATTTGCCTATACAGAATAGAGGGCAATGTATTGTTTATGGCATGGAGGAAGATGGGGCATGTCTTAACTGGTGTTTTATCTCATCTAGGTTATATGCTTTCAGAAAATATATAGTTTAGGGTGTTTAATCTGATTTCCCTTGACAATATAGGCCAACATGTATCCACTTTACACTAGATTTGCCAATACAGAATAGAGGGCAATGTATTGTTCATGGCATGGAGGAAGATGGGGCATGTCTTAACTGGTGTTTTATCTCATCTGCAGGTTATATGCTTTCAGAAAATCATTGTTTAGGGTGTTTAATTTGTTTCCCCTGGATTGGACATGCCCAAATGTATCCACCTTACACTGGATTCGCCTATACAGAATAGAGGGCAATGTATTGTGCATTCATGGAGGAAGATGGGACATGTCTTAAATTGTGTTATGTCACATCTACAGTACAGGTTATATGCTTTCAGAAAATATATAGTTTAGGATGTTTAATTTGTTTCCCCTGGATTGTACATACCAAAATGTATCAGCTGCACACTAGATCCGTCTATACAGAATAGATTATTATGCAAAGTGTGGTGGAAGATGGGAACATAAGTTGATTGATGTTATATTTCAGGTACAGGGTATATGCTTTTATAATATATATAGTTCTGGCTGTTCTATGACTTTAGTGAACCATAACCCATGCATAGGCATGCATTATATATTTGTGTGCATCAATTACATGTTGGCATCTATCATAAGGGGGGAGCTAATTAAACTTAATATTAAACTATATTTATTAGTATATCAGAAATAATTACTATATCATTATTCATCATCATCCACCATCCTCCAGTCCTCTGAAAGGAAGTTGTGCAGATTGTCACATTGTTCATTTTGACATGTTCCACAGGCAGCAGTGAGGCGTAATCTGTATCTACATTAACAGAAGAGTTAATGTATGAAATATGGTGAATGGTGTATATGGTGAATGGTGAAAAAAAAATTTTTGCAAAAAGAAAGAAATCCTTGATAAAATAACAAGTCATTCACATTATAGGCTACTTTACGCATGCACTGTCATGTCAGGGTGACACTATGACAAGCCTGTTCTGAAGACTCCCATTCATTTTGACTGCATGGGAAGAAAGCGCGTCTTTTTCAGACAGACAGCGCAATTCATTTTATACCAGCAGGCCGATCTGACAAACTATGGCGCCTCGATATTAAAGAAACGCCGACTCCATTCATTCCGAAAGTCCACCGCACAACAGTGCAACGTGCATGTTCACATTTTTAGTAACAACCGCCAAACTTGCTTGCTTGCCTTACACATCTAAGTTTTCCGACTATTTTTCTTACCTTCTTTTTTCGGATGTTATTGAGCTTGTAGAAGTTTTAGCTCTTATGTTCTGAACATCTCGCACCGCCATCGCCCGATGTCATTTCTGAGTCATATCACTCCATAATCTGTCTCTCTTTTAAATGCCTATTCCCTGAATGGTAGGCTACAATTACTATGTGTTTTATATATAATATCGAAACAAAATAACCCAGGCAGTCGCATCTACAAGATGTTTACACACACACATTCACCTCTGTAAATAGAACCAACTTGACGTTGACTTCAACCTGTGCTATATCCTAGATGAGACAGCCTGAGGGTGCACATCAGTGAAGACCTCTCCTGGACCACCAACACTGCATCACTGGCAAAGAAAGCTCAGCGCCGCCTCTACTTCCTGCAGAAACTCAGGCGAGCAAGTGCTCCACCAGCCATCATGACCACATTCTACCGAGGCACCATTGAGAGCATCCTCTCCAGCTGTATCGCTATGTGGGGCGGAAGCTGCACTGAATACAACAGGAAAGCCCTGCAGTGCATAGTGAACACAGCTGGAAGGATTATTGGTGCTTCACTCCCCTCCCTGAAGGACATTTACACCACCCACCTCACCCGCAAGGCGACCACAATTGTGAGTGATGCAAGTCACCCCGCTCACAATTTGTTTGATCTACTGCCCTCTGGGAAGAGGTACAGAAGCCTGCGCTCCCGCACCACCAGACTCACCAACAGCTTCATACACCAGGCTGTTAGGATGCTGGACTCTCTTCCCCCTCCACCCTCAGCTACATAACATCCTGGACTTTGGACCCACAATGGCTGCCTTGCACTACTCCACTTGCACGCTATGCACACTTTGCAACTTGTTGTTGTTGTCCTGTTGTCCTGAAAACACAACACTTCTGCTGCTCTACATAACTTGCACCACTATGCCACTTGCTTACTTAGGTCAAACAGAACTACCTCAGCCATTTATTGGCCTGACTTTGCACTATTATATTGACTGTCTATGCACAATTTCAACCCAATTTTGCTGCTCTTATTTCTTCATTGTATGTGCCTTCTTATTTACTCATTTATTGTTTACTTGAATGTTATGTTTGTCTGTGGACTTAATTGGTAAAATATGTCTTGTCTTCACCGTGGGATAGTGAGAAACGTAATTTCGATCTCTTTGTATGTCTGGGCATGTGAAGAAATTGACAATAAAACTTTAATAGCCCATCCGTGCATCTCTAGTGTGTGTGCGCCTCTCTCTCGCTCAGAGGGGAGGGGGAGGCTGAGGGGTCGATCAAGCATGGATTCTAAACTGTGGTGGATAGGATCTACAATTAGGTGTTAATTATATTACTTCCCAAGGTTGAAGTACTCCCAAGTGCTATTGCGCCACACATTGTAGTTCTCCTGTTTATTCGCTTGGAAAATCACCACGTTTCATGTTGTGTGACCTTACACATTTTTATCAAGTACTCGCAACTGTATTTAAGTAGGGAAAACGTGGATGTTTTTGATTACTGCTATCTTACTCCCTCTATGGCTACGTCTGAGCCCGCTAGCATAACAACATGCTAACACATTCGCGCCGCGCACCAGAGTGTTTGAGTGCACATACCAACATGGGAGAGGTATGACTCAACTAGTGAAAGTTAAAGTAAGAACATATATTACTACTGACATTGGGTGGCATGTTCCTTTAAATAAGAACACATAAAATGGCCTACAGCACACAACACATGAAATAGACAACTATTGCTACCAGTGGCAACTGGTGGTATTTTTTTTCTAGTGAAGAAGTTATTAAATTATGACACACCCGCCCCCCCCCCCTCCCCTAAATAAAAAATCCGACGTAGGCCTACCTTACAAAATGAATGTAAAACTATGTGAATGAGTTACACAATTTATAATGAAACTCTAGTAAGGTTACTGAAGGTAACTGAAAAGTTATGGCAAGCAAGCTCACTAATGGAGACAGTGATTGGCCAGAGTGTTGCGTCAATCATATTCAACGGCAGGAAGTGTGAAATTCTGCCCAATCGGTCACTGCTTCACGGGTGGGACTTATCTGCCATAAGGATCAATTGAAACGGAAAAAATCCACGAGCCGCCTGGGGTTTCACTCGATTTACATTGAAGTCAATGGGGAAAGATATCTATGTTAGTGAAGCAAAACAAAAAGTTGGTGAAGCCAGATTAACTCCATTGTAGGCCTACCTGCAATCTGTTGTAGTTCCGCGAGGGGCGATCATGAATAAGTGCAAAAACAATGGGGGTTTATGGAGCTAGACGGCTAAATTAGTCTCTTTCACCTGGTTGTCGTTGAGAAATCGAAGATTTGATTGTGGTTTCTGCAAGCTCTATATGGATTATAGGTCAAAAGTTGAATGAACAAGTAGTCACGTCCTTTCGATTTCTTACAGGTTGGGTCGTTGTTGCCCACAACACACTAGCTTTCTGCTAATGAATGACGTCATTGACACATTTGAAAGACTTTTTAGAACAAATAAGTGACTCAAAAAATATAATACTCAGCGGTTTGTATTTTCTCTGCCCCCTCTTTCGACTGCAACATTCAAATTTCTACACAAAAAATATCCCGAGAAAAGTGGATTTTGAGGGTACAGCTCCATAGACCTCCATTCATTCTGCACTTATTCGTGAGCGCCCTCACATGGAACCAGAACAGGAACTACAACCAGTTCAGAAACCGGAAGTTTCCGGTTCTCCCTATGGGTTCTCCCCCTATTAGACATTAAGCAGTCTGATTCACTGTAATTCTCTGTTCCACCGCGGGTGCGATGGCGCTGTTGTCACTCACAGAATTGATTTCAGGGAAACAGCTCGTGTTAGTGACTGTATTTCTGTTTCAAAGGAGTAAAATTGGGATTATTGTAAGATTTTTTTTGTGTTTTTTTTTTCTTTTTGGTAAGGCACTGCTTCACCTGTAGTCTTATAGAAGCAGCCTTCTCTGAAATATTCTACAGCTTTGCAACAACTTTTTTTCGTGTGTTGCAAATTCACACAACAAATGCAGTCCCACACAGCAGAAGCATTCACAACACGAAAGAGGTTCAATCTTACCGTCAGACAACTGTGACAATCCTAACTGATCAATCACTGCTGGTTAAATATAGCTATTGCTTAGGGTAAACTAATTTAAACAAATCAATAAATAACTATACATCTTTAAGTTGAAATTAAGTTCAACTTACCAAAAAAGACTGGAAACATAAAATGGTCTCAATTAAGTTCTCCGATTGGAAATCTCTGTTGGTGTATTGAATTCTTTTGTTGTGCTGTGTTCATTTGTGTATGTTCTGTGGATTTGTATGTCATGTGCTGTCAAATTGATGCAAGTGTTCTTTTCATTTGGAAGTATTGTGACCTTTTATAGCTACCGTATAATCAGGGATGCAAACAGAGGTATGGTCAAAAAGGAGTGAGATTATCGAAGCCCACGCCCCCGCAGGAAATATCATATAATTACATTATGCCACCACCTCTGCCATCCAGGGCTCACCCTATTCACACAAAAATGTTCTTTATATGAAAATACACTGTCCCAGTTCTTCTTGCACTCCAGCTCTCTACTTCTTCTTCTTCTTTGCTATTGCCAATGTCTCCAGTGCCTTGCGGCTTGCTGCATTTTTCTGCTTTGCCACATGTCTCGGCCATTCCTGCTTTTCTTCTGCTTGAGCAGTGGTCTTGGCCCTCTCAGCACTTCCGCAGGAAGCTCTACTACCATAGTCTGCCTGCCTCTTCTTCTTTTCCTCAATTCTTTTCCCTCTGAGGGATTTATCCTTCTTCCCTGCAGCCCTGATGTTGCGGCAAACAGTTTTATCCACTGGCCCAAGTTTGACATCTTCCCTCTTGAACATAGTGATGCCGGTCCTCCCCCTTGATCGAAGAGTGTATTTTACAGTTTGCACTGCATTGAAGGTGGCTATCCTCATGTTGGCACTTTTTTTGTGAATCACATCACCCATAAGGCTGAAAGAAGCCTCTACTAGAGGCCCATGGAAGATGGAGAGGGCACCTCTGACGACCTGTGTGAGGGCAGGATACTTCTCCAGCCTGAAGACATGGGCCCACCACTTCACAATATCATCTCCATCTTGATAGTTCGGCAGGTTGGGGTCCACATTGTACCGCAAGATGTCCAGGCTGGGGTCACATTCTGTGGGCACCAAGTGCTTTAAGATATTGGCCAACTCCTTCAGCTGGGTAACAGCCTGTGAATGGCCCCTCACCACAGGATCAATTGAGGACAAGGCCTGCAGGGTTTTGCTCTTGAGGGGTAGTTTGACCTGCATGTATTTCCCACATGTAATGTATGCCTTGGAAACATTTTCAATGAAAGCCAAGATTTCCTGCAACACATAGCATACAAAACACACATTTATATTGCCAATTTCATTGCTACAATACAATAATATTTCAGAATTAGACACTAGATGTACATTTTCAAATTACAATATTTTTATTTGTCCAATATGATGAATTTTCATGATTACACTTTTGCATTTTTAACCAGTAGATAGCAGCATGTCCCAGAAGATTATTCAAAAATAAAGTGAAGTTATTTAAAATACTAACTGGATGCTTTGGGTGGGCTGCAACCATGTCTTCTGCCACTTTCCCAAGGTAAATCTGCGAGTGAAATTTTTTTGGGCCAAATCCAATTCCAGCAATTTGATTGGTGACATCTTAAGGTGCTCAGGCTTTATGAAACAGGCCAAAAAGTTGACAAACACCTCAAGCTGCTTGTCATGCAGCTTGTGCACCAGAGTCTTGCTTCCCTTTAATGAACATTAAAAAAGCATTTTAGAACACACTGAACTTGCTGCTGTTTTTCTATAAATATCAGAAACCTCTTTATGTTGATTTCTTGCATTAAACTGTATAGGAAAATACTTACTTGGAAGACTATCACATACTCTTTCAAAATTGGGAGAACACCCAGGTAGACACTAAGATGCAAGTCCACTTTTCGACTTTCTACCCAAATCTTCTGACAAATTCGGGCCTTCCGATCCTTCCCCTGACCAGTCATTGCTTCAACAATAATGTATAGATAACAGAACATACAGATTTAAAGTCTGTGCAACATACCAATGGTATGGTTTCAATGTGGTACAGATTATAACAGTAATAGCAGTAATAGTAATACTTGTGCTTGTACTGATACAGCAGCTATAGATGTTCTCTCACATGCAGATAAGACTCATAGCCTAAATCATTTTACTGCAACAGAGCACTAGAATTTGTGGTAGCATTTTTGCTCCTTTGACATGGTTACATCACATACATGCACACATACATCCATTAGGTACAAACATACCCTTCTTGCAGAGATCCTTGTGAATGAATTCAATCCTCCTTTGAGCCTGGTCACTCAATTCATACTCTCTGTACGTCTTGCAGAACCTCCTTGTACACTTCTTGGTCCTGCGTCTTCATGAAACCATAGTAAAGTATCCTTAGTGCTGGGAGCATTCTTTTGGTCCCAAGTCCAACATCATATGCTGACAGCCAGCGATGTGAGATAAATCTTGGGGGATTTGTGAAAGGTACATCCAAGAACTCGCAAATCATCTTCAAGTAATCCAACTGCAAGTTAAGAAATATCATCTTCAACTAATAGCAAAACCAAAACAATTAATAATCCAGTTAGACTCAACACATTTTTTTAACAAGAAAGAAAGAAAGAAAGAAATGCATGTCCAGATACCTGATCTGATGCCCACTGATGATCTGTATGGATGTCTGTGAAGAGGGCCTCCAAGAAGTTCGAGAATGGAGCAGTGAATGTCTTTGCCACATTGTGGACATGATGACATGAGTCCCCATCCACATCCAGAAGAGTGGGGCAGTGATTTTGGCGTATCCTTGTCTCTAGTCCTGATTTGCTTCCACGCATCACATTACATGAGTCAAGCATTTTGTTGATAAGGTTTGACCAGGGATTGTTATTTTCCTGGAAAAAAATCACATATAACCCTCTCCAAATTCGCTGCATTGACTTTTATGACTTCAAGAGAACCCAGGTGTTCTACAACAACCTCATTTAGTTCTGGGTTAAAATAGCTGACAAGCATGGAAAGGACCTTCTTATAGCTATTAGATGTACTCTCATCAATGTTCAGAGAGAATGGGTAGGCACGCAGATTGGCAAAGGTTTTCTCAGAGAATGATTGGCCCAAACCATAAATCATTTTATAAGAAGCTGCAGTACGGGATAGCTTCAACTGGGTTAGTGCTGCCTTGTCTGCAGCTAGGCTTTGGCTAAGCTCAACCAACACAGGTGCGATTTTGAGGGGGAGAGAATGCTCAGTAATAACTGCCAGGACCATTGCCTATAGAGAAAAAATATAAAATGCATTAATTACTCAATTAGTTTTCATTTTCAAGTCATTTTGTTCATCTATATCCATTTGCAGTAACCTACTGACATTTTCAGAGGTGATGCAATTATAACATAGTTTACATAGAAAGTTACCATCTCTTCATTTGCTTTCAGAGTGTCCTGTCCTCATCATGTCCAGTAAACTTCTTGTTAATTTTGTTTACCCATAACTAGTCTTCAACACACACATGCACACACTCACCTCAGCATTGGCAATACGATTACACATTGGAATTGGGAGCTCTACACTTTCCCTTATTCTGTCTGCTGGGGCCTGATTTTGGCTGGTAGCTGGCTTGTCTTGACAGAGGAGCTGGGCCACACTTTGGGTAGATATGATGGTAGCCACTCTCTCTGTGTGTATAGCACTCTGGCAGTGATTCAACAGAGCATGCACTCCCTTGTTAGCATAATTAATCTCTAATGCAGAAAGTACATTTGGCATGCCCCTTTTTTTCAATTTCTTTGAAAAAGTCTGACATTTTGAATTTGTGTTTGGCTGTCTTGACCTCAATCTCCGTTTCAACCTGTAACCAAGACCAGTTCCACTTTGTTTTACAGCCCTCATCCACTTTCTTAACTGTTAGTGCCTCGCTCTCATCAAATTCTCTCATTCTGCAAATGAAAAGTTGCATATTAGCCATGGTTACCTAGACCTGACAGTAACAGAGTGCAAAATAGTTCACTTCACTCTGCCCCCTTTCTCAATGCGCCCCAAAATAACGTTTTTCTGCACGAAAATGTACAGTTAAAATGTATAAGCCCACACATCAGTTTCTCGCCCGTATGTGGTAGGTGTCATTGAAAATACGTCAGTTCGTCACTTGTCACTTCGGGTTGCATTTGCGAAAAAACCTAGACCAGCGGCTCATTAGGCTACTAGACGTCAACAAGCTGCTAGCCTAAAACTAGCACAAGTAACGTTACGTTACCATTAGGCTACACATTGGAATTCACCCCTTGCAGACACGTGACTTAAGTGGTGTTGTTAGATGAAATGGGTCATGATCGCAAATGTTAAGTTATTAAAACTGGTGGTAACAGCAAGGGGAGATAACGTTACGTTAGGCTACTGTAATTAACATTATGGTAAATGAACACCCATAAGTATTTCTGGACTAAAATATTGCAAAGCGATTTGGTTACTTTATTTGTCTTGCTTTTATCAGTTGTAACGTAGTCAAAACGTTAAGAATGTCATATCAGAACATGAAATAATAACTACTGCCACACGTAGAAGCTAGCTATTCTAGCTAACGTTTATCGTAGCTCATAGTGCTAGGGCTAATGTAACTCGTCAGTTTGTACGTTGCCCAGCGAATAAACTTACTTGTTACATGTCTTAAGTTAAAGAATGGAAAGAAATAGGAAATTAAAAAAAAACTTGAACGGTATTATCTGTTTACATTCAGATCTTGCCAAAGACTTTGCCTAAGTGCTATCTGCCGTCCTGTTCAGAGTCTATGGTTGCTATAGCAACCGCTGCTGTGCTTCATACACTGAGGAGATAAGCATGCAATTGTGGTTGAAATACTCCCGAAACACAAAGAAAACAAACCAAAATATATCTATGCTAGAACATGGGATGTTGTATTCCAAACAGTAAGCCAACAGTCGTGGAAGGGCATTACTACGGTTAAATCTCACTATAATCTCCTAGCTGTGCGATATGTCCCATTACAACCCATTGATTTGATTCGTGTTCTTGCCGTCCACTAGGCTATTTTGCTGTGGCGCGAACAAAACGTGACGTCACTTGCAAGGGGTGAATAGGGGTAGAGTTGGATATAACGTTAGGCTGCTACTAAAATATTACAGGACAAAATACTGCTAGTCTGTTCGGAATACTACTAAACTGACTGACGCAACAAACAAGGTTAAAAAAAAAAATCCAACTATTTTTGCTAGTCATGTCAAATGTAGCGCCAGAGAGGGTTAAAGCGGAGCGAGAGGCGCAAACGTTCGACAATTTCCGCGTTCGATTATTGCAAGGGGGAGGGGGGAAAATCCCCCTTTATGCAGACCAGAGTAAACCCTCGCTGCACTAATGTCAATGGAGACTTGTGGAATTTTACCAATAAACTGGTCATTAAGTCTTTCTGGATTTGTTGAGGGTTTTTTGGAAATTTTTGTCATAATCTGTAAGTGTTTGGGATCATTTCAAGCCTAAAAGTGTATTTTTTTAGCGTTCGGATTCGTAATAAAATAACTTAATATCAGACCATGCTGCTGCCAGTTACTGTCCGGTTGTTAGCATGCTAGCTAGCCTCTTAGCTAAGGTAACATTTTAAACGGAGAAGTGTAATTTCTTTGAAATGACAACTAGCTGAATAACATGACTGACATTAGTTAAAGTGGATAGTTTATACTCAAGTGAATTTGCAACAGTATTGTAACGTTCTGTGCCAATGAAGAGACCGTTTATCATAACCGGGTTTAATGTTGACTGTTGTCGGCCACAGTCACGCCACAAGAACAAGTTTTACACTCACGTATAGGAGCCCAACTCACACACCTCATCGTAATTTTCCTTTCTCTTTTCCCCCCCAAAACTACACACATTACCCCCGGAAGGGGGCGGTACCCCAACCCTGGCCCAGGTAACAGAGCCTATCATAACCATACACACATTAGAAACTTAGACCACTACTTTTAGGAACTTAAGACACGCTACATTACCCCCCCCCCTTCTTAAGTCCTCGTCCCTGAGGACAAAGTCTTTAAGCCTCAGCGGCGTCCGCCGCCTCCTTCTCGGTCGGCCCACGGGCGTCGTATCCTTCTGTTGCCCCCCCGTGTGTCCTAGGTCAGGTGGCTTCAAAGCCGCAGGTGGCAAACTGAATGCACTTGCAGTGTCCCCCGGGCTACCTGCAACGACTTCCCGGTTAGGCGATGCCACGACAGGCATCCAAGGTGTTTCCTCACCTCCACCAGCTGTCTGAGGGGAGGCGATGCCCAGGTAAGGTGCCAGCCTGTCCCGGTGTAACGCCACCCGGCGCCCCCTCCCAGGCATCTGCACCCGGTAGACGACCTCTCCAAGCCGCTCCAGGACCAGACACGGTCCCACCCAGTGGCTATCCAGCTTGGGGCACCTGCCTTTCTTCCGCTTAGGAGTGTAGGTCCACACCAGCTCCCCAGCCACAAAGTGTCGCCCCTTGGCACGGATATCATAATTCCTCTTTTGTCGCACCCCCGCACTATGCATTTGCCTCCGGGCATAAGCATGTGCAGAGTCTAAGCGGTCCTGCAGTCGCCTGGCGTAGTTTGGGCCCGCAGGGACCTGCGGCGCATCCGGGGGCCGTCCAAAGGCCAGCTCTGCTGGTGTTCTCAGCTCTCTGCCCAACAGTCCGGTTAAATCTTTCCACTAATCCATCACTCTGGGGGTGGAGTGGTGTTGTACGGGTCTTTGTGATGCCCAGACGTGTACACATAGTGGCAAAAATTTTAGATTCAAAATTTCTCCCCTGATCGCTATGGATTGACTCTGGGACCCCCAGCCTACTGATTATTCCCTCCACTAGGGCATTAACGATGGTCTCGGCCTCCTGGTCTTTAATGGCATAGGCCTCAGGCCATTTAGTGAAATAATCCACAGTAGCGAGTATGTAGCGATTACCTCTGTCTGTGAGTGGGAGAGGCCCCAGAACATCTACCCCCAGCCGCTGCATGGGCTCCCCCACTGGAAACTGCTGCAGCTGAGCCCTGGACTGGCCCTGTGGTCCTTTGCGAGCCGTGCAGAGATCACAGCACCGACAAAAGTCCTCAACGTCTCTCCTCAGCCGCCCCCAATAGAAAGCTTGACGCACTCGCCGGAGTGTCTTGGTCACCCCAAAGTGACCGGAGCCTGCAGAGCCATGCATGGCTTTGAGAACAGCCCCCTGCATCCCTTTGGGTACCACTGTTTGCCACTTTTTCTCTCCCGACGCTGGTTCCAACCATGCTCGCTGGAGGACCCCATCAACCAGCTGCAAAGAATTAAATTTAGCCCACAGCCCTTTTGTCCATGGGGAGAGAGCTGCCACCTCCTCCCAGGGCGGCCGCTGCCGTGCCTCCACCCACAGCATCACTGGCTGCAGGTCCGGGTCTTGTTGCTGTTCGGCGGCCCAGACAGCATTGTCCACGACCAGCAGCTCTCTACAAGCCATGACAGTCTCTTCACACCCCTCTCTGTCCCGCTTGTCCGCCCCTAGAACCAGCTGCTGTTCTCTGGCCTCTCTGCGGTCACAATACCGGCAGTCGTCTTCACTGCAGGGTCGACGGGACAGTGCGTCAGCATTGCCATGCCGTTCTCCAGCACGGTGAATCACGCTGAACTCGTAGCCTTGCAGCTCCTCCAGCCAACGAGCCAGCTGCCCCTCAGGCTCTCTGAATGTCATCAGCCACTGCAGTGAGGCATGATCAGTGCGTATGGTGAAGGGGCGGCCACACAGGTAGTACTTAAAATGTCGTGTGGCAAAGACAACAGCCAGCAACTCCCTACGTGTGACGCAATACCGCCGCTCAGCTTTATTCAGGGCTTTGCTGTAGTAGGCCACAACCCTCTCTCCTTCCGGCCATGCCTGTGATAGGACTGCCCCCACCCCCTCACCGCTTGCATCTGTGTCCAGGACGAAAGGCACTTCGGGGTCAGGGGCTGCCAGGATAGGTGCGCTTGACAGAGCCTCTTGGAGGGTGTTGAATGCGATTTTACAGTCCTCTGCCCAAACAAAGGGCTGGTCTTTCTGCAGTAGCCTGTACAGGGGGGCAGCAATGCCCGAATATCCCCGCACAAATTTCCTGTAATAGGAAGCTAAACCTAAAAAACTTTTTAGTCCCCTCTGGTCTGTTGGGGTGGGCCACTCACGTATGGAACGCACCTTCTCTTCCACTGTGCCGATACCCTCGCTGCCTATTCGGTGCCCCAGGAAGGTCAGCTCTCTGCACAGCAGCTTGCATTTGTCAGGGTGTAACTTCAGTCCCGCCCCCTTGATCCTTTCCATAACTTTGCACAGTGCTGCCATAGCCAAATCAAATGAGCTGCCATGGGCTAGAATGTCATCTAAAAACACCAGGCACTCTGTGTGTGGAACCCCAGCTAACACCCTCTCCATTAAGCGTTCAAATGTGGCAGGCGCATTACACAGTCCAAAGCAGAGCACTTTAAACTGCCACAGCCCCTTTCCTGTGCAGAATGCGGTCTTGGGCCGGGCCTCTTCGGCCAGGGGGACCTGCCAGTAGCCGCTCCTCAAGTCCAAGGACGAGAACCATGAAGAGCCGGCTACTAGGTCCAGACATTCATCTACGCGTGGGAGGGGGTAGGAGTCTTTTTTGGTGACATCATTAAGCCTCCTATAATCCACACAGAAGCGCCACTCACCTCCTTTTTTCGGCACCATCACGACTGGTGATGCCCAGGGGCTCTCAGAGGGCTCTATTATGCCGGCTCGCTGCATTTTCTCCAAAGCCTGCTCCGCTGCGTCTTGACGGCCCAGGGGGAGGCGACGTGGGCGCTGCCGTATAGGCACAGCATCACCCGTGTCAATTGTGTGCTGTACGAGAGAGGTCTGTCCCAGCTCATCCTCGTCACATGAAAAGCAGTCACGGAACTCTATCAGCAGCTGCCATAGTCGCTCCTGCTGTTCAGAATCCAAGTCTCCGGCACTCCTTTGCCAGACCTCGCGCAGAGCTGTCATCCTTTTCGCTTCGCTCTTATGCAGACTCTCACAGCCCTCCGCTGCAGATGGCGTCAGCCCGACAGGAGAGTCCAGGCTACGTGTGGCTGGCTTAGGGCATAGCCGAGGCTCCGACAGGTACGAACTGGCCACCCTTGTCTGTTTGCCTTCCCCCACACAGCACCTGTGAGGCCCGGCTGTGTGTGTAGCTGCGTGCTGGGAATCCAGCGGTCTCATATGCACCACCTGCCCATCACTAAAGCTCAGTGTGGCTTTCCCCAGGTCTAACTGACAGCCCTGCTCCCGCAAAAAGTCCAAGCCTAAAATACAGGCATCTTGTACTTCCGCTACCCACACAGTGTGTCTCATTTTCTGTCCCCCCACAGTCAATATCAGCTGCCCTCTCCCTTTCATTGGTGCTAGCTCACCAGTTACTGTGCGGAGCTGAACTGCTGTGTCCTCCAGCTGTGTACCCACTGGCACCACCTCTGGCCGGACCACTGTGACTGTAGACCCCGTGTCCACTAGGGCGGTGCATGAAACACCCTCGATGCAAATGGGAATGTGGCAAAAGTCTGATATGGAAGTCCTTCCCACCACAACCACATTCTGCCCCCGGCCCATGTTGTACTGAGAGGCCCTGCTGGCCTCCACCAGTGATGAACGGGACTTTAGGGTGGGGGCACGCAGCGTCCCGCCTACTGCGTCCCCTTGCCGTTTCCCGGAGCTTTAATCAAGGCAGGGCAATTCCTCACCAGGTGTCCAGCTTGGCCACACCCCCAGCAGAGGCACGGCTGTTGTTGTGGCCGCACCAGGGCTTGTGTTTGTTGACGCCTGGCAGGAGGCATAGCCAGCCCCCTGATCATCTCGGTCACCTCATCCACCCACAGTGGCCGCTCCGACATTGTCTCTCCTACTGTCCTGACCATTGGAGAGGCCTCGTGCTGTGCGGCGCCCATGACCATCTCCCTCTCCAGCGCGTACTCCAGTGCGTCAGTCAGGGTTTGGGGGCGAGCCAGCTGAGTGTGAACTCGCAGATCAGATGGAGAGAGTGCCCTGATGAACTGATCACGTGCAAGCTCCGTTTGCACTGGTGTGGGCATATGCGCATATGCTCGCCGTGCCAGTCCTTCGATGTCGTTCGCCAACGCACGCAGGGGTTCCCCAGCTCGTCTCTGACGTCCATGCAGCTCTGAGCGCAGCAGCTCCGAACGAAAACATTGTCCAAACCGGCGCCCTAGAGCACCAGCCAGGGCTCCATAATTACCCCTTTCACTCGGGTCTAAAAGCAGCAGGCAAGACAGTGCATCATCTGTCAAACAAAGGGCGAGCTGGAGGGCTTTCTGTTCATCTGACCAGCTGTTTGCACAAGCTAAAAGCTCGAACTGAGCATGAAAAGCCTCCCAGTCCGACTTCCCCGCATATTTCGGCGTTTTTATGGCTACCGGCACTTGCTGTCCATGGGCGCCGCCATCATTGTTTACATTTTGTCCCTGCACGTTCCCGGCTGGCAATTTTGCGCGGGCCGTGTAGCTAACTTCAGCGCCAGCAGTCGCTAAGCCAGGACCCCCAGCGGATGTTGGTGGCTGTAACTCACGTTTCATCTCCCCTCCTAGACTGTCCACGGAAAAATGTTGTCCTCCCAGCTCTTGAACAAGATGAGGATATCCGTACTCGTTGCCCTCCTCCTCCTTCTTGACATAAAAACCTCTGCCAAAAGAACGCTCCATCTCCACCAGCAAAAGTGTCCTCCAAACAGTAGTCCGCCAATGCCCGAGCGGTCGACTACGTTATCAGAATCAGACTAAGTTTTCTTCTGACACCAGTTGTAACGTTCTGTGCCAATGAAGAGACCGTTTATCATAACCGGGTTTAATGTTGACTGTTGTCGGCCACAGTCACGCCACAAGAACAAGTTTTACACTCACGTATAGGAGCCCAACTCACACACCTCATCGTAATTTTCCTTTCTCTTTTCCCCCCCAAAACTACACACATTACCCCCGGAAGGGGGCGGTACCCCAACCCTGGCCCAGGTAACAGAGCCTATCATAACCATACACACATTAGAAACTTAGACCACTACTTTTAGGAACTTAAGACACGCTACAGTATATTAAGTTTAAAGGAACCATATGTAAGAAATTAATTTCAATTAATCATAAAATGGCCCTGATATGTCACTAGACATTAAGAAATCATGTTCATTTCAAATACTTATATCGCTGACAACAGTTAAAGTGAAGTTGCAGCCCTCAACTGATGTTGATGTTGTGTTTTGTCATGTCATGTTGTGTTTTGGCCTGATGCCAAAATGCCACCTGATGCCACCCTCCACTTATCTACTAATCACAGTCAGTAGTGTTTCGGCATCCGGGTTGGCAACCTCGAGTCAGGGGGAAGGGGGAGGGGATACACCTCTCTACAGTAATTTGAAAGTGAGTGCAGTACCAGTTTTGGCCACAATCTTACATATGGTTCCTTTAAGCGAAGTCCTTCAACTACTAGTCACTTGTTAGCGCATAGCTGTATTGCCATAGCTACTCCCATCAACTTGTATAGCATTTTAAGCTAGCGTTAGCTAGCTAGCTAGCTCAGTTCACATGACTAATTAAATTATTCATATCATGTCCTAAAGAATGATTCATTGGTATCATACATGATTATAGACAATAATACTGTGAACACAATTATGTTTATCTGTTCTTATTGCTTATTAAGAGAGAAAGTTTATTTAGTGACGTAAGGTGACACTCCCTAGCCTGACGAGCCAGACCCACATTAAAATGTAGGGTCTGGGCACTCACCGTTCGCAGTGCTCAGTCCAATGGGGCGGGATAATGAGTTGTCTTTCAAATTCCCTCTGCACGCAATAGGACAGCGGTAGCGCTATGAGTCCCATGCATTTCCCACCAGTGGAGCTAGTTGGCTAGTTCAAACGTTTGCCAACTTAATAAAAGCTTAACTCGTGTCACACTGTTCGCCAACAGCAACATCCATCTTATTTGTTTTCAAGTAGCAGGGAATTCAAGCCAAACCATTGCAACTCTGCCATCAATCATTATGTTAAGCCCACCTAACGACTCTATACACGATTTCATTGGCCTGATTGAGTTTCGATTTCTGGAGCTCACAAGCCAACGGAGAGTTGCTAGACTAGCCCTGGCAGCAAATGTAATTTGCTGCCGCTAGGGGCGTGTCTAGATTTCTAGGCCACTTATGCAGACCGGAACTGTCCCGTTTTGCTCCCATAGTAACGAATTACGTTACTCTATCTTGCTAGTAATCAAGGATCTTTGGTAGCGCTAGTGTGCTACCTAGCACTAACCTGGCAGTTATTGTAAAGACTGTAATGACACATTAGGACAACCTAAACATTACACAATGCAAATGGTAGAAATTATGTAATTAGAAGACGTCAAATATGGTTAACCTTACCTTTCTTGCAAAAAAGACCAGGCGCGACACAAAATTACTGGATCCCGGACTGATGGATGTAACATTAAATCCTTGCAGTGAGTGCAGCCCCGTAGCAGTCAGATAATGGTCCGCAGGCGCAGCCAATGGGATTTTTACGTGCGCAGCTTTTTGATTTAGTGTTGTCTTACACTTCCTATGTTTCATGGACTGTAACGGTAGGCTATGTGTTTATTTAGTCATTTTAATACAGAATTAACTTTGATGAAATTATAATCAGACACTTCAACCCCCCCCCCCCCCCCCCCCCCAAAAAAAAAACTCATTGGATCTGCACGATTCACACAAGTCCCCCAGACAGCCGTGAAAAAGGCGGCATCCGCCAAAAGGCGGGCCGTTTGCATCCCTGATAATAATATATTGTAACAATCTTGCAAAGTTGTCTCAGAATGGTTTTATTGGTTACGCACCAAAACACACGAACGTCATTACACAGGCAAAACAAAGGAGGTCAATTAAACAAGCACGATACACAAACAGTACCCTGGAAATCCAGAGTTCTCGCGAGAGCACAATTTGAATTGTGCCCGCAAGATACTCTGGCCACGAGCAATGATCCAAATTTCTCTCGAGCGAGAGGGACCAATCAAATCGGTGTAGGCGGGACATAGGCGAGCTACACTGATGACTGACACTGATGAATTGTTGTGATTGGTCGTAGCGTTATCCAACTGCGTGCAGTGAGAGTTTCAAATGCATGCTTGGTGCCGCCCCTCGAATTGGGCCATTTTCATTACTCGTGGCCAGACCCTTAATCTGAAAGATTCCAGGGTCTGGTTTACCAGGCTACACAAACAGGGTAGTCACATACAATACACGGGGTAAACACATGAGGTACAACATAAAGAAAGACTATGCCAGCTAACACATACATGACAAGGTAAACGCAATTACTCATACTAAAACCAACATCAACATTACACACACACACATACACTGTACAGCATTATGGGAGTTCAGTCATGAACCAGCTAGGCTCAGTTCACTACACAGCCCCCCCGAGACTTAGTCTATGTCCCTTTGACTCAAGTCTTACCCTACGTCAGTCCATGAGCCTGGCTGGGACGCGACGCTGGCGTTGTGGGCGCCCCGCTGTCGCGGCGGTGACTTCCGGGGACGGCTGCACGGTGACCGGTAGCTGGCGGGCGGTGGCTCTCTTGATGGCGCGGCGCTGGCGAGCGTTGAGTCTCTCGCTGGCGTGCTGCTGGCGAGCGTTGACCCTCTCATTGGCGCGACGCTGGCGAGCGTTGAAAACAGCGACTCTCTCTCTCTCTGCCAGCGGTGATGCAGCCTGTAGCCGACGAGCGGGCTCCGGTTGAGCCGTGGCCAGGCTCCTCTCCTCCCTCCGGTGGCAGTGCTGGCACTGGTCTGCTGCACACGGACACCTGGACAGGGCGTCCGCGTTGCCGTGAAGGCGACCCGCCCGGTGTCAAAGTCCCGGATGAAACGCCGGTAATATGACGCCAGGCCCAGGAAGCTCCGCAGCTCAGCACCATCGCATGTCTCACCGTCTCCACCTTAGCTGGGTCGGTGGCCACTCCGGCGTGCACCCCACGACATGGCCCAGGAATCCGGTTTGCCTCCGGAACAGGTGGCACTTTTTCGGGTGCAGTTTGAGCCCAGCACCCCATATGGCGTCGAACACCTTTTCCAGATGTCCTATGGCACCGGTGAAGTCTGTTGCATGACACAGGATGTCGTCCAGGTAAACCACGCAGCATGTTCGTGGAATGCCCGCCAGGCTCAAAGTTCGCTGGCCCGTTGCATAGGCCGAATGGAAGTACCCGGAACTGCCACAGCCCTTGCCCGATGGTAAACGCTGTCTTCGGCCGAGCTTCCGGGGCTAGCTCAATCTGCCAGTAGCCACTGCGTAAGTCCAGCGAGCTAAACCAGCAGGAGCCGGCAATGCTTTCCAGCGCATCGTCAATGCGGGGGAGTGGGTAGGAGTCTTTCCGGGTTACCTGGTTGAGGCGCCTGTAGTCAACACAGAACCGCCACGAGCCGTCCTTCTTCCGGACGAGTACAGCTGGCGCAGCCCAGGGACTACTGCTTGGCTCTATCACTCCTGCCGCGGCCATTTCCTTGATCTTTTCTTCAGCTGCTTGTCGTTTGGCGAACGGTAAGCGATGAAGCTGAAGTCGAATGGGCCGGGCATTTCCGGTGTCGATATCGTGTTGGACCAGGCTCGTTCGGGTGCAGTCCTCATCTCTTGCGGCGAAGATGTCGGTGTACGCTGCTAGTAGTCTCCGCACCTGGCTACCCTGTGCTTCACTCAGCCCCTCACAGCTACGAGTGCAGAGTTCATTTACGGCTTACCTTGTCTCTACAGAGGGCCGCGCTCTCTGAGCGGAGAGTGGTGTTTGCTCAACCCGCTCTCTTGGCTCTTCCCTGGTAGGCGTGAGCTGAGCAGTGGCGGCCTCAGCGAGCGGACCTGGATGAGACCTGTTGTTTTCGCGGGCTTGAGTTTCGCGGGCTTGTGTGGGGAGGGGCAGAGACTCAGCAAGCGGACCTGGATGAGACCTGTTGTTTTCGCGGGCTTGAGTGGGGAGGGGCGGAGTCTGGGATGACGAGTACTCTTTGCGAGTTCGCTTCCTGCGGACTTGTGTGGAGCGAGTTGGAGAGTTCTTCGTCGTGCCAGCTCTCCGCACTTCATGCTCTGTTTTCCCCGCCGTGTGCAACACTACGGGGCGCACAAGCGAGATGGTGGAGCCAGTATCGATCAAGGCGCGACACCCAGTCCCGTCTAGCGTGCAGTCCACATATAGTCCTCTGGTTTGACCGAGCCGGCCCAGCCGTATGCAATCCATAGCCCCTCCCGCCGTGCCACCTTCTTCTAGTAACTGGGGCGCGAGCGTGAGGGGTGCCGGGGCTGGGCAGTACTACGCGATGTGTCCCGGCTCGCCACACCGGTGGCATCCATCTCCGCTGGCCGGCCTCTTCCTCTCCGCTGGCCGTCTTGGCAGGAAACTCATCATCGCCAGGGCATCAGTTGCAGCTTTCTCCTCCCGTCCAGTAGGGGTCGTCATCCCACTTCTGACACCAATGTAACAATCTTGCAAAGTTGTCAGAATGGTTTTATTGGTTACGCACCAAAACACACGAATGTCATTACACAGGCAAAACAAAGGAGGTCAATTAAACAAGCACCAGCTAACACATACATGACAAGGTAAACGCAATTACTCATACTAAAACCAACATTAACATTACACACACACACATACACTGCACAGCATTATGGGAGTTCAGTCATGAACCAGCTAGGCTCAGTTCACTACAATATATTATGATCTGTTCATTTAATTGCAAAGCTTGTACAAGGGGTCTCAATTTAGCATTTTAACTATTGATGATAACACAAAATCAGAGCTACGTCTTTCACAATTTTGTTGTGATAAAGACTGATGTTTAAAAAACAAAAAAACGTTCAATACAAATGAGAATTTACAACTGTCCCCAAGTTTTCATCATGCCCTGTCACATTTATATAAAACACTGTGTGCAAAATGTGCACTGTGCTTTTAAAGTTATGAAAAAAGTATTTTAGCCCAGTAAGCCATTTGACATGGAACTATACTAATCAGATTCGATGATCTATGCTAGGCTGGAGCTAAAACTGGTATCACCAGACTCAGAGAACGGCTGGATGAACTGGAGAAAGGTAGGGAAGGGGAGGTGGAAAATTAGTGTATTTCCCCAAATGAAATATCCCTTTAATGTGGGCCCTTGCAGTCTAGTGGGGTTACATAACCACCCAGTTTCATGTGCCCCACTGTTTAGGTGTCCCAGGAATCGTTGACCAAAAATTCAGAAAGTTGTTGACAGAAAAAAAAAGAAAAAAATCATAATAAAAAAAAATTGACAATATGACCGTTACGCTATGCTATATATGTCATAATAAGTGAGGCTTATTCTTAAGCTTCCAACTTACACACACATGTAAGCCACTTTGCTGTCTGGAAAACTCATAAGCCTGCATTTAATAGGCAGGAAATCATAATAATATGCTCACATTGGTTTCATGATAGACCTTTGCATAGAGCTCACACCACTCTACAGAAGTTTCTTGTTACGTCACAGATGCCACTTGGCTGTTGGTGCATAGAATTATTAAAAATGATGTACCCAAATATTACTGTGGTTACCAGCAGTCAACTGGCCCAAAGTCAAAGTCATCCCTAAAGAGCTGGCTTATACACTATAGATGCACTGTATGAACTGTACTTTCTACTCTTGTTTTATGTTTATATTCCCCATACACTCATATGCACATATTTATACACCTTATGACACATGTCTACACCCGCAAACAATGTTTTGCACACCAAGTCCACCAAGCCTTTTGACCAATAACGTACACAGACATTTTATTTATTTACATACATTCTTTGTACAATAACATCAATAACATCAATAAAGAATTTTAATCAATCAAACATTCCTAGAGATGAACTTCCCACAAAAATGTGTTTGCTGTAACAGCGGAGTTATTTAGCCCAGCGGTCCCCAACAGTAGCCGTACTGCCGTAGCCTACGACATGAGTTTAAAAAAAAATGCATGCAAACTAAACTAAATTTAATTCGCAATAATGTCACGTTTTTACATGGCATAGGCCTATATGCAGTTGTTTGATTGCACGCATGTTTGCATTTTGCAAGGTCTATTTTCTTACGTCTGTCTGTCCCGCCTTCAACACTTTTACATATTGCCTTCAGCGCTGCGCAGCCTCAGGTCAGCTCACTTCACTTGATCAGTTCTTGGCGAACGGTATGTCACACGAAGTTAGCTAAACTGCTAGAATGAGCAACAAAAAACAAGCATCTTTAGCAGGTCACTGGCCAGAGTGTTTGAGTTGAGAGAGCCGCCGCAGAGATTTCTTACAGAAAAAAAGCTGCACATTTTAGTGATGAGGACTGGGTGTCAAAACTCGTTTACCTGTGTGACATATTCGGATTGCTTAATGACCTCAACCGGTCACTCCAGGGGAGAATGACGACTGTCTTTAAACTGGCAGATAAAGTCGCTGCATTTAAAGCCAAGCTTGATTTGTGGGGACGACGAGTGGACCGGGGTGTTTTTGATATGTTCTAAACAGTAGTGGGGGTTTTGGGAGAGACTGAGGCAGGGCCCTTTCTCTCGCAGCTGGTGCGCGATCACCTTGTTGCGCTTTCAAATGAGTTTGAGCGTTACTTCCCATCCTCCAAAGATCCACGGCAAACCAATGAGTGGGTCCATAACCCATTTGTCAATATCCCAAATAGTCCTAACTTGTCAGCGCAGGAGGAAGAGCAGTTGATCGAAATTGCAAATGACGTTGCTACCATTTCCCACCACGAGGCCGGGTTTTCGGCAATGACTGCAACTAAGACCAAATTGCACAATCGACTGAACATTTCAAACACACTGAGGGTGTCACTGTCTTTTCAATCATTCCATAAGCAGGGCTCCCACTGATTATATTCGTAATGCATGTTTAGTTCCCATGTTGTGTTCCCATATTTTGTTAAGCATGTTCACACGTAGGCTATAGATGTAGCTTCAAGTTGTTCAATATTCATAGTTCATATTGTTCAATTTTCACTTCTTCAAGTTCACGTTTTTCACATGTTTAAGAGATCGTTACCTTCACTGTTCATACATAACTGGAGCTAGCTAGTTCTTTTCAAGTAATGCATGCACAACATATATGGAACATGGAACCCCCCCCCCCCCCCCGCCACCGGTCCGTGGAAAAAAAATAGGAATCAAACCGGTCCATGGTACATAAAAGGTTGGGGACCCCTGATTTAGCCTATACCCAGCTTCTAGGGAGACAAGCGCAAAGGGCCATAACCAGCTAAGAACATGCCAAGTTCCATGTATGCTGGAATGTCCCAGGAATCAATAAAAAAAAAATCATTGAAAAAAAAAAAACATTTTGACAAAAAATTATCAGCATACTATACTAAGATTCTTGATTTATATGTGGAAATAATTTCCATATTGTTTAACAAAATGTATCCCATACAGGACAACGTTTTTGGTAGGTCTCCATCGAAAATTTCCCATTTGTTAATGCATGATTTTAAATATCATCTTCAATGAATTAACATGACAGGATATCCTCATATGAAGGACAGATAATGTTTGGTGCTTGACAAAAGTCTTAAGTTGAGTTGTTTGCAGGGGCACAGGACATATTTTCGAAGTGAGGGGGACCAAATTGTGAGGAAAAACACAGATAGTGAAATCAGTGCAAAAAAACATACATCATATTATCACATCACATCAACTAAGGACCAAACGAAACACACAAGAGAGGTAGCTTACCCCCACCTTTAGTATTCCTAGAGAAAGTCCAAGCAGGGTTTGGTTTTTGTTTGGGGGCCCACTTTGTTTGTTTCCAGTTTTCAGAGCCTGCTGCCTACAGAGACCTGTTTTTTTTTTTTTACAGTGTAATAATAATACGAAGCCAACGTGTAAAAGTTGATTTCACTTGAACTTGAAACAATATAAAACCAATAATAAAATGTTAAATTGTGTAATCCTGAATAAGAGACAAACATCACTGATGGCTGTGGGAAATACCTCAGACATCGATATATATATTTTCTACAACCTCGGTTCTATATTTAGAAAAGGATGCTGTGTCAATCACATATGCTGTCATGTGTGGAATAGATGAACAAACGTGTAGACACCCAAATACGTAACATTATGTTCCATACAGGCTTTTGTTTTGGATACACATAAACAGGATAGTTTGCTCTAATAAACAAATGTGTGTTTGGTAAAGATTTCCTACATTTGTTCTGTCGTTTACTTAAAATTTGTCCTGACAGCAACTTGGAGGCTGTCACTCTGCCGCAGTAAAATGAATTACAGCTTCCTCTGAAGACAAGCCGGCATATTAACAATGCCTGGCAGGAAAACCCCAGGCTTTCATAATGCTCCCATTTCCCTGTGCCTGTACGCCTGGCAGACTACCTCCAACGTCACTGATCGGAGCATTCCAACATCAAAGATGAAAGTCCATCACTAATCACTTTATGTTGACGTCCTTAAGTGCTTGGTCTCAAAATAAATTCACCAAAATAATGAGCATTGTTTGTCAGTAAGAACTTCAAATTAATTTAGATGTGATTATTCACCACATGGCTGATTGTAGCTATTGTTAATATATATATATATATATATATATATATCATATAAAAATATTTCACATACAAAACTCATATTTTATCATTTTTATATTTAAAATATAAAAGATGTCTTAATGCATGAAAGTTTAAAGTTGGAAACACGTATGAAGGTTATAGTTTAAACAAAAAATAAACCCATAAAGAATAAGCCATGTGTTCTCTCACTGTCTGGACTCATGCATTTGGGACATGCATGTCCCAAAACTACCAAAACACATGTGGTGCCATGTTGTCAAACAATAGGAAGTCTGCTGGAGGTGAACATGAAAACAATGTGGCAGGACAGTGCAGACCACCCATCTCTGTGGTCCAAGAGGTTATTCAATCATCCAGCAGCAGGGTGGATCAGGAAGATCTCCTGCTGTGGGAGGGGTATGTTGGCATTCATAAACCTTGACACCACAAGATCGGGACTCTACTTTTCAAAGAAGATAGCAAGTCCTAGAAAGCACCAGTATATGAATTATCTCCGATCTGAAAGCACTTTGGCTTTTATTTTACTCATCATAAGATAGAGGTCCATCTGGATCTTAGCCCAGCTTGCAGAGATGTACAACAACAGCTACTCTCAATCTAAGTTTGGCGCGAGTGCCAAGAAAATCCACAAGGCCAGGGGCAAGAGCTGTGGCTACTACATGAAAATTGTCTTCTTTTTCTCCTCCTTGATCCAGACTCTGATCATTGTCAGCCTGGTTCTCTTCCTGGTCTATGGACAGCCAGAGGAATCTGCAGCTGAGAAGAGATTACAAGTGCTTGACCCGATGCACAATGAGCTCATTACGAAATACGGATACCTTCAGGAGGAGACCAGAAATCTTACCCGGAAAATTAACATGACAAATCGGGAAATGGAATACATGCAGAGGAATATCACCATGCTACGAAAATTAGGCAATGACTCTGTTTCCTTCATCAACAGTCTTCGAAATAAATTGGTGAGTAATATCTGATGCTCTTTTATTTATTGCCTGTTTTATTTACTGACATTTAACATGATCCACAACAAACATTAAAGAACCTGCTGATGATATTTTGTTCTGAAGATTTGACAAATTCAATAATTTGAAGGACAAATTTCAAAGCCACTGCACTGTAAAGCTGTTGCACTGACAACACTGTCAATACATCAATACCACTAAAACAACAACTGTAAAGCTGTGCAGAAAAAAATATACTGAGGAAAAGGTTGTCTATAAAGTCTTTGTTAGCACATCACAGTGGTGTGTTAATATGGTCTGAATTTCATATCTTAAATGTTGTAACCTCATGCAGCCCCTGTTTACTTTTTAACCTGCTTTGAATCTCTTTGAACACTCCATTCAGATATGAATGTAAGAAAGTGCATTCTTCAAACATTGTTGCCTACATTATAGAGGGATAAGTCATATAAGGTTCTACTGAATCTGTTTTAATGCCAAAGAATCCAAACCCTTGACTGAGTACAGCTCAGAGATGTTGCTTAATACTTAATGCTTTGTTTTATGCAATATCAGAAACATGTCAGATCTTGCTGATTCTGTTCTCATATAATTCAATTTAGAAGAATACATATGGAACATTTAAGTGATATACTTTTTTACTGTCAGGTCTGTAACATTTGTATATTCTTTGTTATTTGCTGCAGTTTTGTATTTTGTTTTGTAATATACATCTGCACTGTCATTAATTGTGTTGTAACTATTTTTGTATTTGTAATGTTAATTTACCATACAGTTACAATGTCAAATGAGTTCATCGCCACCATGTAACTGCCCAAGAGTGGTACAACCTCCATGCCAATCAAATGGTAAGTACACAAACAAACAACCTTTTAACATCCAATAATATTTTATGTTCATGCTGACCAACACTAATGCTATTTATTTTACTTTTTTTTTAAATATCAGGTCAACTACATGGTCTACAATATGAAAATTCACAGCTGAAAAAATGGCTGGAAATTGTGCAAGGGAATTTTTCAGGGACTTTTCATGTTTTGAAAGATGAACTGGACAGTGCAAACAGGGACAGGGAATCCCTTAGACTAGAGACAATCACACTGCGCCAAGAGAAGGCCACTGCTGAGAGGGAGATTGAACATTTTAAGACAAAGTGTAAGGAGGACTTTATCAAGTCCTTGGACGGAATCCCAGAGATCACCAAGGCATTCCGGGCGAAGATTGGCGCCTTGTTTCCACAACTGATCCCTTTCCACATAACCTGTCCCAAACAGCGTGAGCAGCTGGAGCAGATTCAGTATAACTGTAGCAGCCTATCAGCAGAGGTGGAGAACAAGTTTCAGCCCTACTTGAACAACGTTGGATTAAAAGTTTCTGAAACACTTCACAGAGTGAGTCATCTTGAAGCAAAAAAAATATATCTGGACAGGAACCTGTTTGAATGTAAGCAAAATCTAAGTTCCCTTGCAGAAACAAATTACAAGAATCTTAGAGACACCCGGGAAAGACATGACAAGGCTATGGAACAGGTTCTGCTGGAGCAAAGGAAACTCCGAGGAGCAAAGGAGCTGTTGGACGGAACCTTGAGTCTAAAGGAATCCGAAATCAACATGCTGAAAGAAAAGATAAACGCCTCTCTGGCTAACTGTGGACACAGGGTAGGAGTTATATGACTAGTATTTCACACATATGGATATGTTGAGAAAATGTATATTGATAATAACACATCAAAAAAATTTTCTTTACAGGCACCACCACCAAAACCTTTTCCTGGGAATTCAGCCCCAGGAGGGGGCGGGATGGGAACAGGAGGCATATTACCTGGTAGTGGCAGTACATTTTCAGTTCAACCAGGATCAGGGATAAAACCCACTGCACGAGGGTCTGGTGGACCAGACAGTTCTTTATTTAAAAAGTTTGAATTGGAAAAGTTTGGTCGCAGTGGTGTGAATCAGGTGGGGTCGGGAGGAACTGGGATGGGAAATACAGGGTCAAGTGGCCCGAGCTCGGATAGATTCCCAACAGCAGCAGGGTCAAGTACTCCTGGGTCTGGTAAACCAGCATTAGGTGGAACAGGACCAGGGACTGGATCAGGATCCTCTGGAAATATGGGAACATTTGGAACAGGATCAAGCCACTCTGTGCCCTCTGGTACAGGAGCTGGTAGGACAGGGTCTGGAACCGGGTTAGGCTCCCCAACAGGGGGAGGAATGAACACAGGCTCCTTTGGAACAGGAAATGATAGATCAGGATCGAGTGGGACAGGGTTTGGTTCATCTAGTAGTATGGGGTCAACAGGGGCAGGATTCAACACGGGCTCTTTTGGAACAGGTGCAGGAGCAGGACATAGTGGAACAGGATTTGGTTCCACTAGCAATATGGGGGCTGGTGGAGCAGGGTTTGGTAACACAGGCTCTGCTGGAGCAGGGGGCAGTCGAAGTGCACTTCCTGGAGCAGGGACTGGCACTACAGGGCAGGGCAACACAGGCTTTGGTGGAGCAGGGTCCAGCAGGACCGGGCAGAGTGGGACAGGGTCTGGGGGGACCGGGTTTGGAGGCTTTGGCTCAGCAGGAACAGGCCGAACTGGGTTTAGTCCAAATGGATTTGGACGAACAGGGACCGGTGGCAACACGGGGCTGTACGGAGGTGGCAGCTATGGAACCGCAGGTAAGTCTGACAGCATTTACAATGTTTAAACATATCAACATGTATAATGATGAATACATATAGTCTGAGATAACTGTCATATTCTGTGTTCCCAGATCCTATCTCAAATCACTTGAGAGAGCTCCAGAAGTATTTAAATCCAGAGCGGTATTGAGCTGTGAAGAGAGTTTCATAAAGGACAATTCTACAGGGATGTATGAGTGAAACTGGGGAATCATACCCACATTACTTAGCTCAGAAAAATACAGTGGATTTAATTAAAAGCTGAGGTTCAACAAAAACTGTGGTTATACTTGTTTTGTACTCTGCTTTTAGCCTGTACATTTGCTTTGCAGATTCCAATTTTTATGCATTTTCTTGTGGGAGGTTAAACAAATTCTCTAAGATGTACATAGTCATATAGTATATATTATGTAAAGAATTTTACGGAATAAACAGCATATTCTAAACTAAAAAAATGCATTCTGAACAGTGAATTGTGTGCATGAGATTGTAAAGCACATTTCAATTTCTTGTGATGACACTAAGTGACCACATACCCTTTGTATATTATCTGTTATGCCACAAGAGCTTAAAAATATGTGTCTTTTAATTACTCAGTATGGTGTCATTTATCTGTGGTTACCTGCACATATTAATAAAAAAACTGTTTCACCCTGTCAGTTAATATGTAATTCATGTAAACATATTTAAAAACCCTTGACTTCTCATCACATTCCATCCTCATTTCCTTTAAATTCCTATCAAAGGTAGGGGTGGTTGGTGTTAACATATCTCTGGCACAAATGGAGGTCTTGCAAAAGATATAAAATTAATAATTACTGAGATTAAAAGAATGATTCATTTTAATGTTTCCTTAACTGTCATTTTGTATGAGATTAGTTCATATGATCAATGACTTTCAGTAACGATAAATTCTGAATGTTTGCTATATTCTGAATTATGAATAGTTGTGAATACTTAACTGAATACTGAATTGTGAATATTTACAAACACATTATGTTTGTGGGAGTGATCCATACAGTCAACTGTATCAAACCATTACCTGTAATATAACATGGTGGTGCAATATGCATTTCTTACTGTCCAAAACTCCCACAATGTCAACAAGGTAGCGCAAAACCAAAGGACATTGCTTAATTAAGTACATTTTACAGCATTTCTCTAAACCGCAAAAGAAGGAGGAGGAGGAAGAGAGGGAGGAGAAAATACTATAATAGCTTAATGATGATTTTTGTAATAATCAGCACTCAATTATTATTTTTTTGAATACATGTTACATTAGTTGCATGAAATGGTATTTTCTAAATTAGCATGAGATTCCATCCAATAATAGATTGGCAAAAGACATTGGTTAGAGCCCACAATTGCTCTTGCACAATCTTACACAAAGTTGCCCATCCCAAGCACTGTTTCTGTCTGTTTACATTCGTCAGACAACCCTAGAATGTAAAGAGACAATAGGGACGGATGCAGGCGTCATAGACGTCATATTAATGTTTACGAAACAGAAAACGGGTCCAGCAGTGGTCAGCACAGGTGTTGTGGCAGATGCTGGAAGGAAAAATGTGAAAACTGAAGACTAAAATCTGTCTTTAAAAAAAAAAAAAAAAAAAGCTCTGGCAGTTTTACAACAATTGTTATTGTTTTGCGTCAGCAGGAAGCAGTACTTAAAACAGTGCCCAAGCCAGCAGTGAGGCTATAACATAAGCAAACCTTTGCTACCCTTGGACCACCCATTCACATGACACGGAAGTTACCTAATATGATTGAGAGACACATGAGGTGGGGTACATCTCTGCCCATCCCTAAACGTTGCTTCCATACTTTGATCCCATATATTTTTTCCATAGCTCATGATCACAAGGTCATAAAGTTTACCTCTTTATTTATGAATCCCTTCCATGTATAATTACCCTACAGTGCGTGAGCAACACGAATAACAATCAGACGCTTTTCCCATGTTGATGACTAGCTTCCTGTCACAGAAAACAGAGCGCGAGGCCGCCTCTCCGCCAGTCCCGCTGTCCCCACAGGGCAGCTGGGCGCCAATTAATAAATAGTGAAGCCAAGTAAAAAAGTATTCTCTATCCTGTTTAAAGGATGTCCTTTGTTCAAGATAAACTGTTTTTCCCATTTAGTCTTGTTAGATCTTTACCCTTTCTCGTAAGAGGTGTGTGTAAAGCCAAGAATCGACTGCTCTCCCTTGAAGTGCCACAAATATATATAGTAATATCTCACATTAAATTGCCATTCAGCATAATGATTATTTTTATAATATATTTGTACACCTCTGAGAATAAATGGTTTACTGATATTAACTGTGGAATTGAGCAGATGTACGTTGGCCTATAGTTTAAAACATTGTAATTAATGTTAATTAAAATTAAGTTGATGTCTGCGTTGATGAAGTTGATACAACTCTGTTGTAAGAATGTCTGGAAATAGAGGGGCAAATCTCCATACTCCACCCTCCTCAGCAGTGGAAAGGAAAGGGTGCCTTCCTTCCTTCAGGGGGTCAGAGGACTATGAGACCCTTTGTCTCTGGACTCAATGGTTCCCTATTCTCTACAAGTCCTAATTAAACTTCCTATTTTCCTGCCCCCTCTAAGGCCCCTATACTTCCCGTGTGCTAAAGACATTAGGGGGCACGACCCTCTCGTTGTTGATTTGTCCAGCAGAAGTCAACCCTAGAATCAGTGGGCTAGATGTAACACATGTGTATGTTTTCCAGGTCAGGCACAACCTGAGCTGACCTTGAACCTTGAATAGAGTTGTATGTAATTCCAAGGTGGGAGCAGTATCCCAATGTCAGCTTTTGTCTCACTATGGACTCTCCACGTTGATTAGATTATGTTTTTGATGTAAAATATGTATTACAATCTTGCAAAGAAATGTACATTTCCATGGTAAACTATCAGGATTTTGAAATAAAAAACACAATTTCATCTATATAGAAAGCGATCTCACAGAGACTCATTTTTATCTTTGGCTTTTTTAAGATACTGTCTGGCACTCACACATCCAGTCACTGAGACGGTTGGCACAGACTTAGATACATGGGAACAACATGTAGACAGGACATTGGTGGACAGGACACTACATGGGTTGACAGGACACTAACACATCAGAATCATCACACTGGGCATGAACACTTTGGCTATACCTGCTAACAGAAAATACAGACTCACGTTGGGAAATCATTTGAAAACATTCTGGCAATGAGATGTAGCAGCTTTCTTACTAAAGTGAAACAATTTAGGCCAATAGCTTAAGCCTACTTATTTGATGAAAGCTTAAAAACACTCAGGCCAGGGGCGGAGCTTGAGGGGGTGCGGCACGCCCCCGGCCCGGGACCCGCAGGGGCCCGGTGCGAGGGCGCCCCTCCCCCACCTCCGGGTAAGGTGGGATGGGCCTCTCCCACGGCACAAGGCCGGAGGAGCTAAGATCATGCAAACGGTTTCTTTTCAATCATTTTCATCAGAGTGGGACGTATTAGGCTTATAGGTTGCCCTAGTCAGGACACGGTTGCTGAAAAGTTTTGAAATTTACTTTGATGATTTAGTAGACCGTGTAAAATATTGAATAAAATGTTCTGCTGTATGACTGGCTTTATTTTAACTCTCATAGGCTATTGAACTTTACGACGTGCAAATTTACAAAATTGGATCAACGATATTATCTCCTACAGGCGTCAATGAGAGAACACTTACACTTACATGATTTTGGTTTCAATTTTCTAATTGGAGTAAGTCTCTGTGACAACACGTCATGATACATTTGATAATGTTTGATCGTTGTTTTGGTAAGCATCTTTTACGTAGCCTAATGAATGCGCTCTAGAAAGTGAAAGTAGCCTAACCTAGGCCTATATGCGCTCTGTGTCTGAGCTGTCTGTGCACGTCCGCAATTGATTACATTCCTCAAATGGAGAACACATCAATCCCATGGTATTTTTTGCCCTAAAATGCATGAAACATGCAAGTTCAAAATCCCGCCGGTAGCCACATTACATCTCCGTTTCATATTTACTAGCCTACAATAAATTGAACGAACTCAACTGACAACAGGTATAGGCCTATCTACTGATTCGGTCATTGAGACTACAGAATACAGACTACAGAATACAATACAACAAACTTTCTGTCTTTCTGAAGTTTATTTTTGTATTCCGGGGTACAGTAGCCTAATTGCATAATGTCTTGACAATAGTTTTTTCTTACCGGCTTGCTGTTTAAACTGACTGCGCCGCTCTGAACTTTCCTGCCAGGTTTATGACGTAAACCGCATCTCGGCTCTGGCATTGCCTAAACTCATCGTGTGGGAAATCAGATTATCTGTCAATATTGGGCTTTGAAAGTAAGGGATATTTGCTCAGTAATAGTAGGCTACATTTTGTAACATTTATAGAGAAACCGAGGGGAAGAATCGTTGGAAATTGAAAACACATACAAAAAAAGATTCGGGGCTTTTGAAAAGAGATTCGGGGCTTGAGCCCCGAAACCACCCCCTCGCTCCGCCAATGCAACCACCCAGCAGTAACTTCTGCATTCAGTGAGATTTGCACCGCCCTAATTTTATTTTTGACTCTTCCCGTCACCGTTGCCACCTCTGAGCGCTCATTCTCCAAGTTAAAGATCATTAAAAACCACCATAGAGAATGAGAGAGCAAAGAAAATGGACATACTGTACACAGAGCATCGTTCGCGGTGCACAAGGCTCGTCGTATGCCCTTCAAATAGTGCTGCGTATTATTGTTGTTTTATTATTAGGGGTCATGTAGCCTAATGTTTTTGTTGTTGTTCTCTTGGTTACACATCATGTACGTTCGATGGACTTCAAAATTACATAGTTGCTCTCCGTGGTGCTGACGCTTGTAAGACCCGCTGTTGCGGGCATGTGTTTAATAAAGGGCCTGGTCATGTGCCCCGCCCCCGGCCCGGCTCTGACTTGTTCCGCCACTGATCTGTACCTTGGTGGTGTGTAGTGATAATGAAAAAATAGAACCTAATAGTGTATTCAAATATTCCTTTTGTGTTGCGGAACTGGAAATATCATTATGCTATTCTTCTCTCCAGGGACATGTACATACATTTTGAAGGGCAGGGGCTCAAGTGGAAAAAAGGCACTTCATATTTTTATTAACATAATTTTTAAATGAAGAATGACTTTTTGTACGGAGATAGAAGATTATGTAAGCGTTATCTTGAATTACATATCTTGTACAGTATTGTCAAATAACGTTAACACTGATAAGATTCTTGTATAAGCCAAAATAACAAATCCATAACGACAGTATTCATCTTGCATGAAGTATATGAGCTATAGTTTCATAGACTAAATTACTATTACAATTTATAATTATTTTTCTGAAATAACCTCATTACGAGAAAGTGTATGACATCTTGTGACATCAGCTAGGACTTTTATGATGCGGCTTCTGTAGCAAATCGTAGTAAATCGTGCTTGCAGTGGAGGCAAAGATTATACATGGCAAAACAAGATAGTTCGCCGTAGTTCATGTCTATGGGTAGCCTGACGAGCCAGACACACATTAAAATGTAGGGTCTGGGCACTCACCGTTCGCAGTGCTCAGTCCGAGGGGCGGGATAATCTGTTGTCTTTCAAATTCCCTCTGCACGAAATAGGACAGCGGCAGCGCTATGAGTCCCATGCGTTTCCCACCAGCGGAGCTAGTTGGCTAGTTCAAACGTTTGCCAACTTAATAAAAGCTTAACTCGTGTCACACTGTTCGCCAACAGCAACATCCATCTTATTTGTTTTCAAGTAGCAGGGAATTCAAGCCAAACCGTTGCGACTCTGCCATCAATCATTATGTTAAGCCCACCCAACGACTCTATACACGATTTCATTGGCCTGATTAAGTTTCGATTTCTGGAGCTCATAAGCCAACAGAGAGTTGCTAGACTAGCCCTGGCAGCAAATGTAATTTGCTGCCGCTAGGGGCGCGTCTAGATTTCTAGGCTAGTCTATGGGTGCAAAATGGGGATCGAGTGCATAACCCTAGAGTCACATTAGCTAAAAGACAACGACAACTCCACCAACTTGCCATTGAGTGGGCTGTAAACAAGGCTTCGCGGGTGATTGATGGCTACCGATTTCTACGTGCTAGGTGGCTGACAGATAGCTCATACATGACATATTTTTTAGTTACAAAACCTGACTTTTTAGATTTAAAAGTTAATATTTCTTGCTAGGGATTGCAACATATAAGGCCACAAACCCTGAACTTACTTGTTAGTACAGAAATACTGGCTTCTATGAGTTAGCTACGCCATCTTGGATAAAGTTTTTGAACAACGAGCGTCACGTCACCTTCACTCCGATTGCTTTGTCGCATCGTTCAGCATTTGCATAAAATAGACTTCTTGTCTATTTTAGCGCCGCCTTGCTCGTGGCAGTGGCAAGCTTGTCGCTTGTCGCTGGCAAACGGCCACTCCCATTGAAAATGAATAGCAGCCTGCCGCTTTGTCACTGTTTCTCGGAGCTAATGTGACTGTGGGGTAAAGAGGCATGTCGTTGACGTATTATACGTAGCAACCGGCCAACAGCAGCAGAATAAACTAGACTGCATTTCCGGCGGGAACTGCGAAAATGTGCTTGCCCTGGTCCGGTCACCAACGTGAGCAGACAGTGACATACGCTATGCTGAACCTGGCTTGATCCAAGCATTCTAACAGTGCCTTTCAGTGTTGGAGCAGTGGCAATACCTCAAAAGCTCTATTCAACTATTGCCTTGCGGGGTGAATGCGGTTCGTTGGCTTTTACCTGTGGCCTGCCTTTGAATTTAGCTTCTATGACTAAAATCAAATCAATAAAATAAAACAACAGCAGTGATTGGCTGCAAAAATAAATAATGTCACGCGTCTTGCACCTCTCAAACTGGGCTATCAGGTAACCTAGAGAAAAATGTGAAATTATGAAATATGACTAAGGCATTAAAATGCTGCTTGTTTGTCAGGATACTTTTTCACTGATTTATTTTAGAAATATGAGCTATGAGTGTGAATGTTATATATTCCATCCCCTAATTCTGTTTTACTGGTTTATTTGACAAATAATCTATATGGATTTGCTCTATAAAGACCTTATGTCTGTTTGGGATTGTTTTGAGAGCCTATTGATGTATCTCAGAATAAAGGAATGTCCACAACATTAGTGATGGGTTTTTTTTGTGTGTGTGAATGTATTTTACTTAACTCATTGAATGTAGCTGGATACTCATGAACGCATGTCTCTAATAGCCACAATAGGAGTAATTTTAGCAACACCGTATTTTGTGTGGCCCATAACGACCCAGTGGATCATGAAAATGTGCCAAAATTCACATTCCTTGCTTGTTGTTGGTACATTAATCCCATTCAGATTGCCACTTATCTGAGATGTAAGAGTTCAGTATAGGTTTAAGGTCTGGGGCAGGGATTTGACATTCTGTGACTTCTTCATTGAGGGCTTGCTTAGCATCACTGTCCGCTTTCTCATTTCCCCTCAGACCAACATGGCCTGGGACCCAGGAAAAAACTACACTCAAGTTCTGGTTCTTTAGACGTTCTAGTTGATCAAGCTCAGCTTTGGTTGTACTTTTTGCGTGACATTAAAGCCTACTGGAAAGATTTTTAATTGCAATTTAATTGAAAGCAATTTACTTTTACGATTAAATAAAATTAATTTATCCCTCTCACCCATAGTTTTCTATTTATTTACAAATGTACATAGGCCTACTGTAATTACATTTATACATAGTTATTCTACTGATCTTTATACTATTCATCCTGCACATAGACTTATTCTTACTACTCTTATAATGTTGTTTCTGCACTACAATGACACCGTTTCCACACTGCACATAGCTGTATGTTATGTACATATCTGTTATATATTTGTCATATTGAATCTCCATATTTATTCTGTTTTATTATATTCTGTTAATACACTGCATATATCTATATTATTATTTCTACTATTATAATGTTACTACTACATACATTATTCTACTTATTGTATGAGATAACTGCTAATACACTGCACATATTTATATTTAATTCATATTACTCTAAACCACCTTCTGTAAATCAACTGTATACTGTCTACATTGCACTATATTTCTTGACCTGTCTCTGTATATTTCATCACCTTTCTATACTTTGCATCACATTGTATGCATACTGTAGCTACATGAATCACAGCTAAGATCCTTGGTTGCTATGAAGGCCAGTCGTTCTAAATGGATGGTTGCTATGGCCAAAGGCCAGTTATCTCTGCCGTTGTCAAGCGGGCATATCCTAACTTTATCTTATTTTAAACATCTCTATTTTACTTAGCCTACTTCCATACAGTGACTCCTATTAAGTGGCCACTTCATTCGCGCTTACCGTGATTCACGCAGCAACATTATTAAATTAATCTGTCACCATATGCCTATGCCAACGTTTGCAAAGAGGAGAATCTTTTAATTTGATTCACAATGAAACGTTACATTTAATGTACATGTAAACAATGAGTAGGCTAGTTTTGGTTGTTGTTGGTGGTGTTACTGCATCCCTTAGGTATGCCTACAATGCTAAATTGTTCCCTCGTGATTGTTAGACGCATTTCAAAACATCGCGACGTGAAATGCCGCCACAAAACATTGTTTGTGAATCGGTCTTATTAGGAGTCCTCGCTTAAGCTGTCACAGACTCAGGCGCTACTTTTAGGGCTAAAATGCTTCCTGAATTACTCTTAGTAAAAAAAAATAGGAGTCGTAAAGTTACGAGTGACGAAGTTACTAGTACAAACATCTCATATCAAATGACCATGGCATTACACTAAGCAACATAAATCTCATAACGTTACAGCAACATCTCCTCCCTATGACCTAGCTAGCTAGCTTCTAGCCACACAAGAAATGAATGATGTTAAAATCTCCGCTTAGCATTCTAATAACAGAAGGGGCACATTTATGTGGACCACTACAACATGACTCATTATGTCTGTAATGTTAACTGTATAAAACACTTACTTTCATAAAGGAAGCACACCATCCAGCACATACACATGTAAACCGATATTTTAGGCAGCCTACTTGGCCACGAACTCAAAACGTGTCTCTCTGAAGCTCTGTTCTAGAATCTTTGCTCTGAAGTCTGTCCCCGTTGCTAAGCAACATCAAATAAACGAATAGACAGTCTTCCAGTATTAAATGTGTACGTGTGATTACGAATGGATGTGTGTGGTTTGCAATTAGAATAAACAAGAAATAACATTTCAATAATTTCCCATGATAAATTACATAATATTTGCACCTTCCTTCCTTATGAAGCTCACACTAATTCCACCGCATTTAGTGAAATGTAATACCACGTTGCCACCTAGCGTTCAGTAGGCTATTTAAGATTAACGTGGCATTTCCTGCTTATTTTTTCGTCAACTCCATGCTTTTAGGAAAACAATCTTTTTTTATCATAGTTCCCTCTTCAATGAGCGATTACCAGCTCATTTTTGTAACAGAGATAGCTGTTTATTGTCCCTAGGTTTACAGAAACACCTATTTATATTAATACGTAGCCTATGCTCCCTACTAGCGCTGACGAGATTTGGAGCCGCCATCTTGGACCGGTCATCCACTCCACTCAGTGTAATCTGTTTGGCCGGTGCAATGAGCTGTCAGCACACTTAATTAATCATATCTCACTGAATACCGAACAGATTTTCACGCGGTTTTTTTTGCTGCAAAGGTCATACATGTAGCTATGATACAGGCCACATTGTTCGAAAATACAAAATACAACCAATAGTACGGTAATGTTAAATCTTACTTGTGAAAAGTAAATCCCCCCGAGTATGGTCCGCCGATTTGAGCAGGAACATGCTGCACAGTGCTGTCATCTTGTGTTTTCTGCTGCAACGCAATGAGGAGTATGACAGGTCCAAGATGGCGGCCGCATTTCTTGTTTCCAGCAGCCAATGCGGCGTCTATGTATATTATGTCTATGGACACACCCTGACGTCATCTTCGCGACCAACTTACACCGGTACTCACCGGACGTTTTAAAGTTGGAACGTTGTCTCTGTCTCAAAGGGCCTAGGCGCTAGAGCTGACAAAAAATTAGGGAGACGGGAAAAATAAAACTGAAGAAGAACAATTTATTATGATAATAATAAAACTTAAGAAGAACAATAATAAACTAGATGTACCGCATAGCGGTACAAAATATGACCGCCGCTCAGTCTTGTACATCCATTCCGCGAAAATAAATCACACTTCAATTTGTCTCCATATTTTACTCCATCCCCCACTCTTGAAACTTTTGTGTGAAATGCGTCGCTAGACTGCTCATACACATTTTAACGGGCCAAAGTTGAAGAGCTTTTGTCCGTTATTGTTCGTGTAAATATAGGCTGATTCATGTTCCCTTGCATTGTGTAACTGAGGTCCATGGCTAGTCTGGCTTTCATCAGACCAAGCTCAATCTTTTAAGAAATCAAAAAATAAATAGCGGGCAGATCAGGCTGGGTTCACCCAGCCTAGTCCATAGGCACCCGATATTGTTTAATTTTCAGATTGAGATATACACGCTCTGGCTATTCTAAATGCAAAAATGCATTAGGGAGTTATGCCAAAACTGTAACTAACAAACTAGATCCTAATAGAAAGCTGTTAGCTTCCCTAAGCTACAGGTAGGATTATAAGGTAGGCCTATTTACAACATAAATTGTCAATAGGCTATGCTGGCGACACAAATAAAATCTCCTTTGGAAACCAATGGCTTACGACTTACAGTATCAAGCGGACTTAAACGTCCCACATACTCGACGCACCCGACCAGTAGCGCGACAATGTGACGTCACAGAAGCGCCGTAACCATTTATACTCGCGCGTGGTGGTCACAACACTAGTTGCAATATTCTCCTGAACAGAGGTGTCGCTGTTGTGAAAAGACTAACATTAACTACTTACACAGCAGAAGAAGCTGCAGTAAGAAACACCAGTAGCTAGCCTCTGTGATGGTACTTCAGACTTTGGTTGCTACTATTCACAACTACCATCATCATTATCATGTAGTTTCCAAGGTGTGTGCACAGGTAGATAGATAGATAGATAGATAGATAGGTACTTTAGTCATCCCGAGGGAAATTTTAATAATTTAAACAGTTTAGTTAGCTAGCTAGCTAGCTAGCAGCTGGCTGAGTTTGTGTAATTTCCTGAAGTGGAAAGAGATTTTGTTCAGGCCTTAATAGATATCCTTTGTTTGAAAATAAATCGTTTCTATTCTTTCCTCTTAATTCCATGTGTTGCAACTCTCACTGGTAACTTTGTTAACTTATCCAGCAAACTATTAAAAATGTACGACTGTAACAAAACACTGCAACTCGCTTGCCCTCGAACTAGTCCATCTTCCTGTTTCCGCCTTGTCGCGCTCGTCTGAAAAAAAATGAGTGGTGCGCTACCTCGCGCTACACGGCCAAAACCCTGGCGTGCCAGAGAGATCTACGTCATTTTGACGTCACATTGTCGCGCTACCGGTCGGGTGCGTCAGGTATGTAGAAGCCTTTAAACTGCCATATCGTGGCGAAAAGTTGTAATAACATTCACGCAGTTCCATGAGTCAAGGAAAGCGCGAATGAAGTAGCCACTTCTAAATGGGACCCACTACACAGTAGCTTAAGGTGTGTTGCTAAAGCAGCCATAATGAAATGAAGGTGTCATTGTTTGGATACTTCACACACACGTGCTTTTTAATTTCACAGACTACAACTACCAAGCTGGAATCAAAGCACATCGATTCCCCTCTCACACCCTGCATGCACTTAAAACAAAATAAACAGGCGTCTCAGTCTCACGCATGTATAGGCAAAACTGTATCAGACCGGTGTAACGTTGGTAAATCTTCCATTGCACAGAATGATTTTTGTAGCACGTGCAACAAATGACAGTCGAAAGATACAATTACAGTGCTGCTATCAATTTGCTTGGTATAACCGCATTTATAGTTTTCTACAAATGCAATCAATCAAATGGGCCTCCATCACTCAACCAACGCTAACGGTAACATTACCTAGGTCCTTATTGATATTACAAGATTAACGTACCTGCAGTAAAAACCAAGCATGTCCGATAAACATCCTCACTTCATCCTCACTTACACTTCATGTGAACATCGCCCTGTCCTTATTAGATGTTCGCTGCGGTAAATTACAGTCCTTGTAGGAAGTGTCCATTATTTTTTCAACCCACTTTTAACTTCCAAAAAAATTACGTCTCACTGCAACGATGCGCCATCTAGTGGACAAACGACTACTTATCGCCAATACTGAAAATGCAGCCATGATGATGATGATGAATATTTTGGCTTTCTTTTGATCCTATTGAATTTGTAATTATGTATCGGCCGTTCTAATACCGATAGTATGTGGGTGCCTGAGTGTGTGCATGTTTATATGTGTGCACCGCCATTTACAGGCCAATGAGTGTACAGTCACTAAATGTACACATAACCTAATTTTTTTAGCCCCCCCCATGGATGAAATTCTACGAAACTTGGCATACCCCCAGAGAATGCCAGGTCAATCATACACATAAAATTTGGTGCAGTTCTGAACATCTTAACTGAAGATAGGGGCGATTAAAGCAGAATAATATTGCATTTTCATTTTTGACCGGGGGGGGGGGGGGCAAATCACAAATGAGTGATTATGAGCCAGGTTGATGTGGGCCCTTGAGACCAACATACCATAAAAGATTCACAGAGAACTGTGTCTGCCCTACCCTCCTTTCGGGGGGTCCAGTCCAGCGGGGGGGCTGCAGATGAAAACGAAAAATGACGGTTCCATGCTATCCATGTGGGGGTACATGCCCACCAAGTTTTGTGTACCCCGGTCTTTCAGTGTCCCGGGAATCCTTGTTGGTGTACGTCACTAAATGTACACATAAATTATTTTATTGTAAGGCCCCCCATGAACAAAAGTACACAAAACTTGGCATGCATTCAGAGGGTGTCATAATGATCCTACACTTTTAATTTCGTGCAGTTTTGACCTTGTCAGCCAGAGATATTGAGATGAAAACACCTAATTTTTTGCTTTTTAATTTTTAACTAGGTGGCGCTATACATGAAATAAGTGGTAATGGGATGGGTTGACATGCCCCCTTAAGACCAACATACAAAAAAAAGGTGGACCTCCTAGGCCCTACGGTTCTCGAGATATTCACAGAAAACTGTCTCCGGCCACCTACAGGCCAGTTGGTGTATAGTAACATAAATTAATTTATTGTGTGGCCCCCCATGAACGGAATTCCACAAAACTTGGCGTGCATACAGAGGGTGTCATAATGATCCTACACTTCCAATTTCGTGCAGTTTTGACTATGTTAGGTCACAGATACCTTCAATTACACCACCTCATTTTTACTTTTTTGTGTTTAACTAGGTGGCGCTATACATGAAATGAGTGGTTATGGAATGGGTTGACATGGCCCCTTGAGATCAACATACAAAAAAAAATGGTCCTCCTAAACCCTACGGTTTTCGAGATATTCACAGAAAACTGTGTCTGCCCTACCCTCCTTTCGGGGGGTCCAATTCAGCGGGGGGGCTACAGATCAAAACAAAAAACGATGGTTCCATGCTATCCATGTGGGGTTACATGTCCACCAAGTTTCGTGTACCCCGGTCTTTCAGTGTCCCGGGAATCATTGACGGAAATTTGGGCATGCGAAAAAGAAAAAAAAAAAAAAAAAAAAGAAAAAAAAAAAAAATCTGACTAAACCTATATGACCGCCGCTTCGCTGCGCGGCGGTCATAATAACAGGCACACACCTGATATGGTCGATTTTCTCCAGACTGGAATGCTCAAAAATGCTAAAAATGTACCTGAAACGGTCAGAAGGGTTTGAGGATCTTGAAAACGTGCCCAAAATTCATATTCCTAACTCTATAGAACCAAGATCCTAGCATATGTGGTGAAATTCTGAGCTCTGGCCATAAACTTCAATCGAACAGTCGCTGCCTCTGCTCTGCATAAAGGGAGACCCCCGTCGTGTGATCCGGGTTCCCGGAACTGGCTCCTGATAAAATATCTTGCTCCGCCATGTATAATCATTGGTGGGGGGAGCTGAAGTCTGTTGCACCGCTAGATGGGAGAATTTCCCCCAATAATTAACCCATGAAATTACACAATAGCTTTAAGCACTCCAGAAAAAAGGGCACTTTCTCCCTTGGAAGAAAATGTCTCTGACGTCTACAGTATGTGTGCACATGCCTGCTTCTCTCGAGTATAACTGGGCATACTGTATAATTCAAAATATTACCTGTAAGGATTTTTTCAAATAATCCACCCTACGAATTTGGGAAAAAGATAGGCCTGAGAGTTAGTTATTGAGAGAAGGATGTTCCAAAAGCTCCTTAACATTATGGACAACACCTCACATCCATGGAATGAACTACTGGTCAGACAACAGAGTGTTTTCACCTGGAGGTTGCTTCAACTTCGCTGTAACAAGGACCGTTATTCCTGCCCACTGCCATGACTATTTACAACAACTCCCCTTTGTGCCGTGAGAGAAAAATCTTATGCTGAGAGACAATGCAGTTTACATACAACCTCTTCAACAGATCGAATTGATTTTTTTCGACTATATCGAATTGATTTTTTTTTTTACTTGTATGTATGTATGTATGTATGCATATGTATATGTGTGATATACATGCTGCTGTAACATCATAATTTTCCTTAATCTATCTATCTATCTATCTATCTATCTCTCTGCTTTGGTCCAGTTTAAATGGTCTTTTGCAAACCTCAGGCTGGCTCTTCTTTGCTTTCCCATTACTGATGAGACTCTTTTTTCTTGCCTTGCACAAGAACCTGCCCAGGTTCAGCCCAGAACTGGCCAGTTTTGAACTTTCTGCCCCTCGCGGTGCACTTCACCCCAGCTACAGCTGCAAGGCTAGATATATGATATTTGAATAAGTTGGTGGTCATCCTGGTCATGGAGAGTCGTTTTCGCCCTCTGCTGGTCTGTAGCTGTGTGCCCAATGTCATGTAGCTTGACATTTTGAGGATGGAAACAACCTGATGCTCACTGTATCTGTCAGTATGATTGAACCTGTCCTTTCCTCTATCAAAACTTTTCCTGTCATCTGTTATGTTATGTCCCAAGTACTATAGTAAGTGCTTCTACCACCCAGCTGGTCCTATAGGATAATAATGACCACATTCAACTGTGCACCACTGTTCAAGTAGTCATAGAGTACCATGCTGAAATATTAATGATCCTAGTCAAACATCCCATGAACAGCAGCATCTGGAGTTTCTTGAAGTAGTCTCAAACTGTACGTGCACACATTTCCTTTCAGGGCCAAAATGCTCAACCACAATGCCCGATCTGTCTATTCTGTTAAAATGACAGGGCAACTACTTCACAGAATCCCCCTTTGCCCAACTAAGGACAGCAATAGTACTACAAGGAACAATAGTACTCACCCGAAGAGTGCTCTGTGAACTGGGCAATGAACATTTGATCAGTTAGCAAAAAGCATCTGAGAAAAGTTTGGTCTTAAGTCTGAAACTGGCTACAGTTGGGGCAACTTTGGTCTCATCTGAAAGTTGGTTCTACAGCGAACTGCATAGCAACTAAAAGCTGCTTCACCATGTTTAGTTCTAACAGTAGATTTTACTAACAAATATTTCTCCTGAGATCTGAGAGGTCTGAAGGTGTGTACTGCTGAAGCATGTCTGCTAGGTAATTTGGTCCCATTCCATTTTGTGATTTATAAACAAGCACAAGCACTTTAAAGTCAATTCTATGACTTACTGGAAGCCAATGCAGGGACTTAAGTATCGGAGTAATGTGGTCAGTTCTTTCAGTTTTCATGAGAACCCTAGCATTGTATTTTGTATCATTTGAAGCTGTTTGATAGTCTTTTTTAGCCTGACGAGCCAGACCCACATCAAGATATATGGTCTGGGAACTCACCATTGGCAGTGCTCAATCCGAGGGGCGGGATAAAAAAAAAAAAAAATCAGGTTTCTCGGCCAAGTATATTTGCGTATACAAGGAATTTGGTCTCTGCATTTATCCCATCCGTGAATTAGTGAACACACAGAGCACACAGTGAGGTGAAGCACAGACTAATCCGGAGCAGTGAGCTGCCTTGCTACAGCAGCGCAGCAGTGAGGGGTTAGAGTGGGTGCCTTGCTCAAGGGCACTTCAGCCTTTCCTACTGGTCGGGGATCAAACCGGCAACCCTCCGGTTATTAGCCCAAAGCCCTAACCAGTAGGCCACAACTAAAATTAAAAAAAAAATGGTTGTCTTTCAAATTCCCTCTGCACACAATAGGATAGCGCTACAACCTATGTGTCCCATGCATTTTTCCACATTATGTTAAGCCCACCCACCGACTCTATACACAATGTGATTGGCCTGACTAGAGTTTGGTTTTTCCAGCTTGCACGCCAACAGTGAGTTGCTAGACTACCCTAGCCTAGAAATCTAGAAATTACATTTGCTGCCAGGGCTAGTCTAGCAACTCTCCGTTGGCTTGTGAGCTCCAGAAATCGAAACTTAATCAGGCCAATGAAATCGTGTATAGAGTCGTTAGGTGGGCTTAACATAATGATTGATGGCAGAGTTGCAACGGTTTGGCTTGAATTCCCTGCTACTTGAAAACAAATAAAATGGATGTTGCTGCTGGCGAACAGTGTGACACGAGTTAAGATTAGCCAACTAGCTCCGCTGGTGGGAAACGCATAGGACTCATAGCGCTGCCGCTGGCCTATTGCGTGCAGAGGGAATTTGAAAGACAACTGATTACCAGAGGCGATTCTAGACCTAGAGCTTTGCTGGGGCACAGGCCCCCAACTCCCAATACATTAAAAAAAAAAAATAATAATAATAATAACTGTGCGCGCAATATGAAATAAATGGCTAGCCTGATTTGGACCATCACATATCTCCCCTAGGTCACAGACATCCTCCTCCATACTCTGAATAGTTTTACGTCTAGCCCTCATCATGTCCTCATCCGTTTCTTGCCTGTCTCTCTCCTCCTCCTCCTCCCCCTGCCTGGTACTGGACTGCCCAACCTCTTTCTCCCCTCTCTTCTCCCTCTCTTCGACCTTCTTGTCCTCCTCCAGCACTCTCTCCCTCAATCACTATCCAGCAACATCCAGCAGCCACTATCCAGCAACATCCTTATTTAAGTTTGTCATTAAACCATTGATCAAATCACAGCACTGGCTATTACCAGCATAAATGTTAATGTTACCGTTAATGTGGGCAAAATTGTCATACCTCCCTCATCCTCCTCACTGTTCCTCTCCCTCTGCCTCTGTTCAGGAAGAATTTTCTGATGTCCATCTCTGAATAGTTTGTCAGAAGGCTATGTTTAGTTTTACAGTAGGACAGCTTCAAAAACAGTATAGGCTACTTTTACAGGACTCTCTACAGTATACGTATACATTACTTATAGGCCTACTTATTAATTGTCCGCATGTGTGCATGCAGCCTACGCATGGTGTGAGAGTGAGAGAGCACAAGCTGGTAAACTGTTGCTAAATTTAGGCTACAATGACGCTAAGCATTGAAAAACAGATGCTAGTTATGTGGGTAACAGTAACACTCTTTAACAGCGATCAACTTGTCATTTTTTCTGTCAAACAAGTTGTGAATTTGTTGTAACATTAAACAGGGGACGACTTACTCTGTGCTCAAAGTGATGTAATGAGCTCCAGCGGATTCCACAGTGTATGTGTGTGCAGTACAACGAAACACTCGGAAGAATCATGTGAACGATTTTCATTGGTCTTACCCAATCTTACCCAGCTACAGAGGTGCTATTTCCTGATTGGCTATTATGGCCCCTTTCTTTATTCCTTATTTTTTTTTTTTATTGGCTGGTAAGTGACAGGCTCTGGTCATGATTAAAGCAGGCACGGAGATGCGCTCAGGAATGCCATTTCCAGCTAGAGCCGCGCTAGAATTTTACTGGGGCACTGGAGACTTTTACTAAGGCACGTGCCCCAGTGAATAAGGTCTAGTGACGCCCCTGCTGATTACCCCGCCCCTCGGACTGAGCACTGCGAACGGTGAGTGCCCAGACCCTACATTTTAATGTGGGTCTGGCTCGTCAGGCTAAGACTACCCTGGCTACAAATTACATTTGCTGCCGCTAGGGTGCGTCTTTTTAGGAAGGCCTGAAAAAAGCCCATTGCAGTAATCAACCCTGCTGAATGCATGAATAAGTTTTTCTAGATCATGTTTTGACATTAGCCATCTAAGTTTGGCAATGTCCTTTGCTTTAAACCCTTTAATATCAAAGAGAGTGACAACCTTAAGTCTTTCCTCATTTTTACCAAATCACTTTAGTTTTTTCTTTGTTCAACTGAAGAATATTTTGAGACATTGTTGATCATGTCAATCCACTGACAAAGAGATTCAATGGGACCATCCTCATTAGGTGATAGAGCTAAATAAAGTTGGGTGTCATTGGCATAGCTATAATAGGAAATCAGGTAACACTTTACTTCACAGTATTGACATAAGAGTGACATGGCACTGTCATGACACATGAAACCTAATTCTAAACCTAACCCTAACCCTAACTTGTTATGACAAAAACCGAATGTCACTTAATAACAGAAGCGTTATGTCATAAACGTTTATGACTTGTTTATGACACGTTCATGACAGTGTCACTCTTACATGGACACTGTCAAGTAAAGTAAAACTTTGTCCAATTGGCAGCATATAGAGGTTGAATAAAGTACTGCCTGCTGGCAAAGTGCTGATTTCAAAACTTTACTGACAAATAGAGACTTTACAAACAGATAACCCTGTCCATTGTAACCAAAATATGGTTTATTTCCAAAGCTTATGTCAGTGAACATGTTAAAGCTACTCCCCACAGTAGGCTGCTTAAAGCAATATAGCGATCATACACAATTTCAAGCCAACAAAATTTTTGTCACATTCAGCAATCTCCTCAGGACCGCTAGCTGTCCATTCCGTGAGTAAAAAAAAACACTGTAAAAAAAATGGTCTCTGTACGCAGCCCAGACTCAAAAATGGAAACAAAAATCACCTGCTAATGTCCAAATGCGCCTGCTAAATCTAAGGTTGCTGATGCAACCAAAATCGAACATTTTGGTTATCGGACTAGACAGCGTTTTTGTCGCACACGAAACTCTGCACATCATCACAAACACACCATCCCCACTGGGCACAGCACAGTGGTGAAGCATCATGATGTGGGGATGCTTCTCTGCCCTGGAGGGCTTGTAAAGGTAAAGGGTAACATGAATTTAGCGAAATATATGCAAACACTACAGGAAAATCTGATTGACTCTGTAAAAGAACTACGACTTGGGAGAAGATTTATCTTCCAGCAAGACAATGGCAAAGCATACAGCAAAAAACACACAGAAATTATTTATTAAGGACAACAAGGTATACGTTCTGGGGTGGCTAAGTCAAAGCCCAGACCTGAATCCTAGAAAATCTGTGGTTGGATTTCAAAAGGGCTGTTCACACCCAATCCACATCCAACCTGACAGAGCCTGAGCAGTTTTGCAAAGAAGAATGGCGTAAAATAGCAGTATCCAGATGTGCAAGCCTAATACACAGACTCTGTGCTGTGATTATGGTCAAAGGTGCATCTACCAAGTACTGACTTCAAGGGGGTGAAGGGAGACATGTTTCAAGGACATGTTCTTCTTCACGTGTGTGTCTGTGTGTGTGCTCTCTTCGCGTGTGTTTGAATTCCCTTCCTTGTAAAATCCGCTTCTTTATTCCACAGTGGGGAGAAGTTCCCCTCTTCTTACCAATTTCTTCATTAGCAACATACTTGTGGTTGAAGATATTTAGGCACATCAAGTTTGTCCCATACAGGAACTTCAAGATGCATAACCTTATGAACTGCTTAACTATTATCACTATGTGGATGATACTTTCCCATCTCATGACTGATCAGATTTCTACATGACTTGTTAAAACTGTTAAACTGTTCATTTATTACTTCAATTGGTAAACTGTGAGAATTATATGTGCTGCTTTGCTAAGGGACAAATAGTTTAACCTGTTATCATCAGTCAATAGATATTCCAAGCAATACCACTATATTGAACTTTTGGTGCATGGTGGATAGGCTAAAGCCTAGCCTAATTTGCCCTCGGGAATAATTATATGCAGCCTTTATACAATATATTCAATTGGTCTAGAAATGGTGTAAAAGTTCAGAATGGTCATTGAAAGGCTATCGAGAATGGCAGCAAAGCTGCCAAACAGGAATTAAGGTCATATCTCAGCAAAACTTTCATGTATCAAAACCAAACTTGGTACATGGACTCAGGGATGCATAGAGAGGAAGCACGTACAGTTTTGAAAAATATACAAATTCTATAGCTCCCCCACTCCAATGCTGGGTTATTTTCTCAACCCAAACGCTGAGTTGAAACTGTTGGGTCATTGTGTGGGGTTGTTTTTACTCATGTTGGGTTATTTTCTGTAACCCAGCTTGTTGGGTTGATAGTTTAGGACAGCGCCCCTCCTCTCCCCCACCTGACGTGAGCACACTACCCAGCACCAGGGTAACTTTAACACAGTTGCATAGTTATTTGAGAGTTCGGGGGAAATCGTTATTCTTTCAACCGTCCATGCAGTCCAGCAGCTGTCAACATGCAGTGGAAATCAGGCGATTTTGGAAGGTATGTATCTGCTTTTAACTTTTTTATTATTATTATTCAGACGGATTTTACAAGTCCACCCAGATACCCTTCGTGATATGAATGGATATTCTGCCTGCCAATTTCGTTCAGCCTAGCAGAACAGGTTAAGAATTGTGTCATTCAAGCCAGCTAACGATAGCTAACATTAACGTACAATTACTGCTCATGTTAATGTTAAATCTACACAAAGACAGAACTGCTGAACAGAAACAAAACAAACTTTTACAACGAACTAAAGTTAGCATACCAACAGCTGGCTAGGTTAACGTTAGCAGACGGTTGGTATGCTAACGTTAATTAAATGCTTCGTGGTAGTGCTGCATACATACAGTGGAAGTAGTCTCTTCACACGTACGGTAATCATCATGCCAAACAACATATTAATTTATTCAGGGTAGCTTCATATTATAGCCATGTAACTTACTGGGTGGTTTTTGGTGGTAACATTAATGTTACAGACAACTTAAATTTAACTAACTGAATGTGTTAACATAAGCTAGCTAACGGTAGAACTATCACTGCCACTAATGTTATTACTGAATGTATGTTTTGTCAGTCTGCTGTTAAACAACTCCATGAGGTGGTCATGGTTTCCGAGTGTGTTGCGCTAATATTTTGTCTCCGGATTTTTAATGTTTGTCATCATCATTCACTGATAATGGTTCGTGAAAGTCTTTGTAAAGTTCTGTCAATAGCAGTGATTAATTCACTCTTTTTGCTTTCTTTGATTGACAGGGCTGACCCCCAAATGGACCGTGGAATCTAGCTGTCTTCATGGAAGTAACTTATCACATGCTGATGCTGCTTTTAGAGTAGGCTATCCATTCAAAAATAAAGTAAACTCTCAAATAAATAATTATGTCTAACTGTTTTATTTCATTGCATGGCTATTTGTTGCCCATTTTCTCTCAATGCAACCCAAATACTGGGTTTAGAAAACCCGACAACTGGTCATTTTAACTAGCAGTTCTGTTGATATAACCCAGTGGTTTGGGTTGAATCTATACCCAATATACTGTGTGAATTTTACTCAACATTTATATAGTTATAACCCAGCATATTGGTTACCTTTACCCAGTCTATTGTGCCAATTTAACTAACGTTGTGTTGATATAACCCAGCGTTTTGGGTTAGAATCATACCCAATCTGCTGGGTTTAATAATGTACCCAGACCACTGGGTTAGGATAACTCAATGTGGTGTTGGTCCAATAGTTAACCAGCGGCTGGGTTATATTTGGGTTATTTTTAACCCAACATTTTTTAGAGTGCCCTTATGAAGATATTCATAATGTGTATTATATCAATTCCATGACATGTCAGTCATTGTATAGTATGTTCCATCAACTCAAACCTTTCTGCGGGCTAGTGAGGATTTACAATTAACTACTGGTAAAGCAACTATTTATGCCAAACCTCACGGCAGTGTTCACGGTCATGGTGTTCAACACTTATGATTATCGTTTGTCAATATAGGAAAGTGTAATCCAGAATAGTAAATTATCAAATAAATTATCAGTAAATTATCATTTTGTGTGTTGTGTTGTGGTCATGCAAGGAATTCTGGGTATAGATGAAACAATTAACATTATGAACCAGGAAAGTTCATAGTTGCGGTTGTCTGACAAGTGTCAACTGGAGTAGTGACTGATAGTGAAACTGTTGTCAACCCTACTTAGGCAATTATTATACTACTGTGCCCCAGAATACAAGAATAAACTAACTAATTATCGCTCCTGCAGTGAGAGTTGTGAGCATGGAACACGAAATTCAGTGAAGAAATTAACTTTTAGATTTGACCACTGCTCAGTTTCGAGATATTTCAGTGTCTTGGTGATAAGTTTGGACATATTTTAGCCTACGTTGCTGATTTACAAGCAGAGAAGATATTTTGTTTCTGTTTTGACAAAAGAAGAGCTTCTGTAAGTTTACTTTAATTACATTAATGAACAAGACTTTGAATGCTTATAAAAACCATAGACTAATCTTTATTCGAGTAAGAGACTATTTGCACTTGTCCTTATTCTGTGCATTACCTTACCATTTTTCCTTTTGAGTCAAAGGGTGATTCTGTATTATTATAATAATTACATTCATACACTTACCTGCTACTCATACACTTACCTGCTTATTCATACACATTCATACACTTACCTGCTGCTTGTACATTCATATTCCCATACATTAATTTTTGGGTATATTGCATACATTTGTATTTATGCACACATTCACCTCAGCATTTATTCATATTTCCACAGACCCTTTGTGATGATAGAAACTATACTAATGGATCATTTAAAAAAAAACACATAAATGCCATTAAGACGTTTCTAATATTAGAAATGCATGCATTTGACAGCTAAATGCATTGGGACAAGGTATCATCCTATCAGGGCTATCATAGCAAAACACACACACACACACACACACACACTATGCACTCAGCAAAGCACTGTCATTACTTTAGATAATAAATATAACCAAATATTAGGAGAACATCTGTTTAAAAACAGATTCAATTTCTGTTTCATTTCACTATCAAACGTATTACCTGTGTTAACAATGGCCACCCTTATAGAAGTGACTTTTTTGATTTTTGTTTTTGAAGAACACTGCAAATTATTCTCATCTAAGAGCAGATGCCTGACTGACTGTGTCAATGGTTTGATATAGTAGCATAGCAATGGTAGAGAACAACATCCTAGAGTTTCCACTGTTTTTAGCAATTACCCAATACACAGGTTTCCCGTTTACCAACAAAACTAGATGCGCGCGCAGCCGTGGGGCAGAAGACACTTGGTGGCCGTCCACAACATTATAAACTTAACCTAAATAGTCGGCTGCTGTAAGCTACAATCTGAATTTTTTATACCCCTGTTGTCTCAATGCTAATAACATCTCATTTCAGACTATATTTCAGAGTTTGCCGTTCATTTGCATTATTAACATAACATCGTATTTTGTCATTTTTGGCGAAGACATGCATTCCGTTATTGAACATATTGAACATTCTCTAACCATCGTGATTTCGAATTGGTGCAGTTTTCAGCACAAAAACTGTTCTATGGTGCTTTCTGCCTCTTAGTTGCGTACACATGTTTTTGTGACGTTGCATAGAAATCCATGTATAGAGAAATGGATATCTTCACTTCGAACTTCATTATAGTTGCTTTTTTTTTAGAATGGCACAGTGAACCTGTAGCTTAATCCATGTTCTCTCAGCTTTCCTACAGGATATTTTTAGGTCATGGACATTTTTGTTCATCCCAAGTCGTCAATTTGTTACAGGGCCTTTTTTAGTCTTTATAGTATCACTTTTGAAGGCCTCTACCATTTGGTCAATAGAATGATTGAAAATATCTCATTTTATGGAGTCTGCTAGAGCTATGAACTGCTGCTCTGCTCTAGTGTCCAGGAACCGTGATTTAAGCCTAGTTGTTTTGGGATGAATTTTTAAGGCGCTCAGTATGACATTAAAAGATACACAATAATGATCAGACATCATCATTTACCAATAACTCAGTGACCTCTATCCCTCTAGAGATGACTAGATTAAGGGCCAAGGGTGTTTCCAAGGTTGTGGGTGGACCCCATAACATGCTGTTTTAGCAATAAACTGTCCAAAGTATTATGGAACTTTCTGGCTTTAGCATCAGTCGTCTTATTGACATGGATATTGAAATTGCCATTCACAATTATCCGATCATAGCTAGTGATGATGAGCGACATAAATTCAGCATATTAGCATTGATAACCTATTTTCAAAGCAGTTACATTCTCTGCTCATTTTGTACACACAGACACAACCTCGGGTTGTTCTCATCCTGCTTTGAACATGGTTGTGGTTATGGTATGGTTATGGTATTCTCACAGACTATGCAGAAGGTTGTGGTGCTCAACCTGTGTTTGACTCTTCAGCTCAATAAGGTGTTCCTGTATTTCTAAAGAGAGAAACTGTAAGTTGCATTGCAGACAAATGGATCCATAACACTGTGGACGTCAATTCCGATGTAAACATACCCTAAATAGTGCAAGTAACTCAAGTCTTTATATTGTATGCTATTTGTGGAGTTATTTATTTGGAAAGTGAAATCTGCATTTTCCTCTCAAGTTAAACTTGTAGGCTACTTCTCTTTACTAACCCTGCTGAAAAAAAACAGCCTGGCCAGCATAAGATGGTTTGCTGGTTGACCAGCTTGTTTGACCCCCCCTGATGGTTGACCAGCTGAAGGTATGTTTTCGCAAGAGTTTTGCTGCATGCTATAGGTTTACCCAGCTTACGATGGTAATTCAGCTGGTTTTGCTTGTCGTTCCACTGCCAGTGTTGCGTGATTGGGTTGAGTGATTTCCGCCCAATCACGCTCAAAAACCCGCCCTCATCAGCAAAAAAACACCCCAACGACGATTTTGTCATAGAGATCCATTCAACTAAAAATTTTCCCCCGCCCGACAAAGTCAAAAGAAGCCCACCCGCCCAATCTGGCAACACTGGCCACTGCAAGCTGGTCATTTTAGCTGGCATTGCTGGTCTTACATTTCTGGTTTAACTGGCCATGCTAGCTTATATTGGTAATTCTCAAACCAGCATGACCATCAACCTTACACCAACAATGTCAAGCTTGGCAGGCAGTCACCAACCACCAGCTGTATCCCACATGACAGGTTGGTCACATCAGTATAACCAACTTCCTCAGATGGTCACGCCAGCATGTCCACCTGGTGGCCCAACCAGCTACACCAGCAAATGTAACAGAGGTTATAATTCGTCCGCCGCTCACGGCCCTCGAACCCACTACCTCGACACACACCGGCATGGGAGTCGAACGCTCTAACCACTGAGCTAAAAGCCCAGGCTTCCAACTCAGCGGTTAGAAGCGTTCTTAAGGTTAGGAGTGTGAGGATTTACAAGGGGCAACTAGCTCAGTTCGCCTCCGTTACACTCACCTCCCTAAATCCTCACTCCCATGATCCGGGTCACGGCACCACTGTAACAGAGGTCGTAATTTGTCGCCGCTCGCGGCCCTCGAACCCGCCACCTCGACACACACCGGCATGGGAGTCGAACGCTCTAACCACGGAGCTAAAAGCCCAGGCTTCCAACTCAGCGGTTAGAAACGTTCTTAAGGTTAGGGGTGTGAGGATTTACATGGGCAACTAGCATGCTAGCTCAGTTCGCCTCCGTTACACTAAGACCCACAAGAGTTGGAAGAAAACCAGCTAAAACCAGTTAAAACCAGCAACCATGTGCCATGTTAAAATGTCCATTTAAATTAGCCTAAGGTTCTGTGTTTTAAATCTGAAATAAGGAGGAATGTGAGGAGGCTGCTATTAACTGTAAAGAATGCATCTGCAATTGAAACTATCTGCAGCCTATGACGCAAATAGCCTGATGTTGGGTCTGTGCAGAGAATGTCTAATAAGGGGAGAACTGCCACTCTAGGAAAACATCCGGTTTCTGAACTGGTTGCAGTTCCTTCTGTGGTTCCACATGAGGGCGCTCGTCCACGAGTGCAGAATGCATGGAGGTCTATGGAGCTGCACCCCTCAAAATCTCGGGATATAATTTTTTTTCAAGTAATTTGAATATTGTATTCGAAAGGGGGGGCAAAGAAAATACACTTGGTTGAGTATTATATTTTTTAAAGTCACTTAATTGTTTTAAAAAGCCTTTCAAACATGTCAATGACGTCATGCCTTTTTTGTTTCGGGATGTTTTAATTGACGATTCTACCTGGCCGACTGAGATTCTCCGAGATGCATCAGGGAACCATGGAGACGCATCTCGGCGCAGAAGGAAAAAACACCGAGGAAAACGAGCCGGGGCCCGTAACAGATTGAGGAATAGAGCTCATAGGCCTCCACTGCCTAGCATTCTCCTAGCCAATGTCCAGTCTCTTGTGAACAAGATGGATGAACTAAGAGCGAGGATACAGTTTCAAAGAGACATCAGGGACTGTAACATTCTATGCTTTACTGAGACATGGTTAACTGAACTTGTACCGGACAGTGGCATCACTCCGGTGGAGTTTTTCTCTGCTGCTCGCTCTGACAGGACTGAGGAATCTGGAAAATCGAAAGGTGGCGGTGTTTGCATCATGACGAACAGCAAGTGGTGTGATCCTAGAAATGTCACCGTTCTCTCAAAGTCCTGCTCGCCTCATCTAGAACATCTAGCGATCGTCTGTCGACCTTTCTACCTGCCCCGTGAGTTTACTTCGGTATCGTAACACCCCCAATTATCACCACTTTTGTTCAGAAATTCTAAAACAACGATGTTTTTTAACACTTCAGAATAACATTTACTAAATGAACCTTACATTTTTCAGTAGCCATAGTTGTGTAGATTTGAACAAAATCTGGTTTGGTTCCTAACGGGAGCATTTACTGCCTGAAATATCCGATTTTGTTTACCACGCTCGGAGTTATAGTGTTGGCCTGATGGGTCGCCTATTTACATCGTTTCAACGGCACATGGACGGTTAGACCGAGAATTCTCGTCGTGAAATTAAAATTCCACTGGAGCTCCAAGCGGTTGTGTACACGCAGCCTTACAACACTGTTTACAGTTCCTCGAGTCACGGTAAAATGTCATTTTTGGTACATAGCTAATTTAGATACACCTATGTTGTGCGTGGTTGCGTTTCTATAGGAGTCCGCTGTCTTGGTTTGTATAGAAATGGATATTAAGTGACACATACACGCAAGACGGTGGAAATAGGGGGAGTTACGATAATATTCAACGCTGTCTACATTCCTCCACAAGCCAACACAGATACTGCGGTTTCAGAATTGCAAGAAGTGTTAAATAGACAACAACACACGCACCCTGAAGCTGCGCTTATTGTGGCCGGTGATTTCAATCAAGTACATCTGAACCGGTCCATGCCTGAATTTATTCAACACATTCACTTCCCTACACGTGGTGACAACACACTGGATCACTGCTACACACAGTTCAAGAACAGTTACAAAGCGAAGTCTCTACCAGCTTTCGGAAAATCAGATCATGCCGCTGTTTTCCTACTGCCTATGTACAAACAGAGAAGTCGGACGGACCCCCCAGTGACGAAGGAGGTCCAGCGCTGGGCTGACCAATCGGAAGCCAGGCTACAGGACGCCCTTAGCAACGTTGACTGGGAGATGTTCAAGACGAACTCTGCTGACATCAATGAGTTTACGGAAGTATCATTGAGTTACATCAATATGCTAACTGATTCCATCATCCCAACTGTAAAGATCCGAAGCTTCCCTAACCAGACGCCATGGGTGGATAGAGAAGTGAGAACGGCATTAAAGACACGCACCATGACTTATAATGCTGGGCTTATTTCAGGGGATATGACGGATTACAAAGCAGCATCTTATAGTTTACGTAGAGCTATTAAAGATGCTAAGGGGCGCTATAGAGACAGAGTTGAAGCTGATTTCTTGGAGGGTGATCCAGCACGAGTGTGGAAAGGACTCCGAACCATCACTGGCTTTGAAAGAAAGTCCCCTCCTATGATGAATGTGAGTAAAGCCCTCCCTGATGAACTTAATGCTTTTTATGCTCGCTTTGACATGAAAAACACAGACTATATTGGACTAGCTGCAGCATGTGAAGCAAATGAGGATGCACCTTTCTGTGTCTCTGAGGTCGATGTGAGCAATGCCTTTAGGAGGGTTAATTGTAGAAAAGCTACTGGACCGGATGGAATTTCTAACAGGGTTTTGAAATCCTGCGCTGCTCAGTTAGCTCCTGTGTTCACTTATATCTTTAACACATCATTGGCTCAAGAGACAGTTCCTACTTGCCTCAAGCAGTCTGTTATTGTTCCAGTACCGAAAAACAAAAGTCCATCATGTCTGAATGACTACCGCCCAGTAGCCCTGACGTCTACAGTGATGAAGTGTTTTGAGAAGCTTGTGAAAAACATTATCTGCTCATCCCTCCCTGCCTCCTTCGACCCCCTCCAATTTGCTTACAGAGCCAACAGGTCTACAGAGGATGCCATCTCAAACCTTATGCACACCACCTTAACTCACCTGGAGGAGGGGAATGGGAATTATGTGAGGATGCTGTTCATTGACTTTAGTTCAGCATTCAACACGATAGTACCTCTCACCTTGGTCACAAAGATGAAGGCCTTAGGACTGAACACCACCCTGTGTCACTGGATATTTGACTTCCTCACCAACCGTTCACAAGTGGTTAGAGTGGGGGGTCTGACATCTGACTCATTAACCATCAGCACTGGTGCTCCCCAAGGCTGTGTTTTGAGTCCACTGCTGTACAACATATACACACATGACTGCAAAGCCAACAGTAGTCATACCTCCATCATCAAGTTTGCAGATGACACAGTGATCTTGGGCCTGATTAGTAACAACAATGAACAGCTGTACTTGGATCAGGTTGATGAGGTGGCACAGTGGTGTCAATCTAACAGCTTGACACTGAATATCAATAAAACCAAGGAAATGGTAGTGGATTACAGAAGGCAGCAGCAGAACTACAGTTACACCCCACTAATGATCAGCGGGCAACCTGTAGAGAGAGTCACAAGTTTTAAATACCTTGGTGTCCACATTACTGAAGACTTAACATGGACTGTTAACACTCAATATGTTCTGAAAAAGTCCAGACAACGACTCTACTTCCTTCGTCAGCTAAGGAAATTCAAAGTTTCTACATCCATCATGAAGGCCTTCTACACTTCAGCGGTTGAGAGTGTTCTAACTGGTAGCATCATCACCTGGTATGGGAACTCCACAGTTAGAGATTGTAGTACTCTGCAGAGAGTAGTGCGCTCAGCTGAACGTACTATAAGAACTCAACTCCCTGCTCTACAAGATATCTATTCCAGAAGAGTACTCCTAAGAGCCCAAAAGATTCTGAAGGACTCTTCTCATCCTAACAATGGATTATTCCTACTGCTGAAATCAAGAAGACGCCTATGTAGTCACAAAGCCAGAACTGAGAGACTCAGGAGAAGTTTTTATCCCCAGGCCATCCGAACTCTGAACTCTGAACTCACACTATACTGACTTTGCACACATTCACTCCTCAGCACTCTCAAACATTTCCCAACTCTGAATTCACACTATACTGACCGGGGGGGGTCAGAGTATACTCTGACCCCCCCCCCCCACACACACACACACACCTACAAGACTTTTAGCGCTTTTACATCCCTCTCCCTATGCTACAGACCTTTTATTTATTTTCTTATTTCATCACACGTCAAAACACACACACACACACACACACACACACATCTGACTTTCTCCAACTTTTGCACATCTCCATAGAACTTTTTATTTATTATTTTTGATTTCTCCTCCATCTACCCATGTCCTTGATTGCCTAGCCTTCTGCCCCCCCCCCTACCCCCCACCCCACCCCCATCCCCAACACACACACTTACATCATCACTGTCATCACTTCACATACATACAGCACACTGCTTGCTACAGTAAGCCTCCTCTACATACTTGCTGCACACTGCCCCCCCCCCCCCTACATACACAGCACATTGTCTTCAGGATCTTCTCCAACACACATCCTCTACATACTTACAGCACACTGCCCCCACCTACACACTACACACACACACACACAGTCACTGCTCCACTCCCCTCCCGCCCACACACACATCTTCACTGTCATCACTCACATACATCATACATACCGTACTCTGCTCCGCCCCCCCCCAATACACAGCACATTGTCTCATGAGGAAGCTTCCCCAACACACATATTGCACACTGCCCTCTCCCCACATACACAGCACACTATCCCATCTCCCCTGTCATCCCCCCAACACACACACCAAGACCCCTGGCAGTTGGGTTAGCCCCTTGAGCCGTGGATCTGCCCAAGGTTTCTTCCTTGGTAAGGGAGTTTTTCCTTACCCCTGTTGCTCTTGGGTGCTCCTTGTTGGTGCCCCCCACCCAATTCCAATCCTCCCCCACCTTTTTTATGCAGCCCTTGCCACTTAATCTACTAAACCCCTCTTCTACTGCACTTTTTACCCCCCCCATTAATGCACAAATAGGCTGACACCAGACATAATTTCACTGCATTTCTTACTTCCAGTAACTATATGCATGTGACAATAAACTTCCTTGTATCCCTTGTATCCTTGTATCCCTTGTATTCATTAGCACAATGCTAGCGTATTATGGGCAACAACGACCCAACCTGTAAGAAATCAAAAGGACATAAGTACTCGTTCATTCAACTTTTTACCTATAACCCATGTTGAAGTTATACAAACTACAATCAAATCTGAGATTTGTCAACGACAATCAGGTGAAAGAGACAAATTTAGCCGTCTAGCTCCATTGACTCCCATTCATTCTGCACTCATGGCGATCGCCCCTAGTGGAACTCTGGTGGAACTGCAACCAACATTCGGTACAATGGGACTTAATACGGAGTGGCCAGGCTCTCCGTAGATGGGCTCTGATCTGTGGATGAACATATTTAAATTTCAGTGATTGTAATTGCATTAGTCTACTTGATTTAAAAAAGATATATGCTCATAAAAGTAGTGGAGTTAGGCCTACACTGACCATGACATCCCAAAAGGGCAACATTAGAAGAAAGCAGAGCAAACATGCAAATGTTGCACGACCACGTTTTTAAATAGGCTAGTAATATTTTCAAAAACTTAGCTATAATTTGCTGAAGTTGTCAGAAACATGACACTCATCGATTTGACCCCCCCATTTCAGTTTAAGAGCATCCAATCAGCCTGTCTAAGTCAGAAGGATCTCAATGACGTAACCATACTGCAAGCAGTGGGGAGCATAGACATAATAGAGATTATGTCTATGCTGGGGAGCCCCTTGATAGCAATGGTAACTGAGATGACTTTGCTATTCGAGAATAAAACTGAAAACTGAAGCATCATTGGCACTCAAACTGCACATCATTGACAGTCAAAGGACACAGTTTATATGCCATATGCAGGGTGTGTTGAGGGGACACAGAGTGTCTCAATTTTATAATGAATTCAAGCCTAATCAGAAATTAGTGCCATAATTTGATCTTTTTTTTTCCTTTTTTTTTTAAAATCTAAGATTGGATTAGGTTTGTTTTGCCCCCCCCGCAGCATTGCGAGGCTGCATCGTATTTCAGATGTGTGGACTGAGAATAACCATTCATGTGCGTATTAAGCTGCTGGAACTGAATGACCCTACGGTTTTCTAAATTATGAGATCACACAGTCGTTGAATGACATTCATTTAAGAAGGACACAGTGCTACATGCAGAAAAGGGATGTGGCACAATGTATTGCCATCGCGGATCATGTCGTGACAGTTCAAACGTCCTGGGTTCGTATGTTGTTAAACAGAGAGCATCACTGCAGCCCACAATGGAGAATGCTGGTTAGGCTACAATATTGCAGCCCGTTGAATAAGTGATGCAAATCGCCGGAAATGTCTTCGGAGGTCCTGAGTGAGTATTTATGTTGGCACCTGTGCTTGATTAATTTCTACCTATTTCTTACATTATGTCAGGTGATTCACTAGTTTAAGTCCCAAGCGGGAACTAACCAACTTGTTTATTACGTCCCTCATAACACTAGGCTAGATCACCCTGTAAACTGTAGCTGGCATGAACCTCGTCTGTCTGCCAAGAGAGGGAGGATATTCTTCATATAGCGTTGAAATGTACTTAAGTGTTGCCATTTTCAAAGACGTTAAGTAGGCTAACCTGAAACGCATAATCAAGCAATAATCGAGTCGTGCTCACAATAAGCTAGCCCGTGTCCTTCAGAAATACAAACGTTGTAATAACTAGACGTTGTAGCCTGTTTTGGATAATTAATTGAGAAACCTTGTCTCAAAAGCCTAAATTATGTTACTGTTGGAGTCGTTTGCTGGGGTTATAGCCTACCATAAATTCAATGGGGTTACGTTTCGATAGGACAGAACATGTGTTGCATTATTTCCACAATTGTTTTTAAGTTGTCTGTAGCCCATCTTTTACTTTATTTGTATGCACCTCACAGCAGGATATATGGCAACATATGGCAACATATATCCTGCTGAGAGATGCATACCTCACAGAAACTGCCTAGTAGTCTGCAGGTCTTAAACATTTAAGAGCAGACAGTATTGTGTATAATGCTATAATTTTAAGAGATTAAGCCTGATTTAGTGCTTGGAGTGTAGTTGAAGCTGAAAGGAAATCCATCATAACATATGTCTCTGACCTAGATTTGAATATCCATATCAGATGCTTTATCTTTCATAAGTCTTGTGCTGAACAACTTTCTGATCCCAGATGATGAGATGAGATGAGATGAGAGTAACTCTGCATTCAGGCCTAGTTTCAGTTGCCCATAAACAACTGAGTCAAAATGTGTAATAATAATACATGTTGTAATAGCCATTATGGTTGACAGACAGGTAATCAGTTCTGTGTGATGAAATGGTCATTCAGTGGATCATAAAATGTGACATGACATTACAGTCATCTAAAACAAATGAAAGCGATACAATTGTTTGTACATTTACAAAAAATATCTTATGCTGCTTTTCAAAAACTGCTTGGTAGGTAGTACCCATAAACCACATTTCTCACTGTAGGCAGTTTTGCGATACGTGGCAAAAACAAAGCACTTTTGGCTATCTGCAAATGTCAAAGATGCACATTGCATATAGTAAGCAGCACTTTCACATTAAAAAGTACAAATATCAGATCAGCAAGGCAAACACAAATCCCCACTTCACGTCCATAACCTGTTGATATTTTTGCAATGTTGACTGAAGTAATTCACACTAATGCAATGTGCAATGTAACTGAACTTCATTGTGTAAACTGAGTGAAAACAACTTAACATAATCCGTTGCTGACCCATACTTATCACAGGCAACTCAAAAGGCAACTCAGAAGCACTTACAGACTTTAATCTCACTATACTTTCAATTATAATTCTCACAAAGTCCATGTGATATGCAGAGTTGTAGAAAACTGTCTGTGTTTTGCAATTGAAACCATTTGACCATGATATAAGCACGAGACAAACAATTAAAACAAGATTTGTACAAAAACACAACTCAGTGTTAGTTAATCTAACTGATGTAGCTATCCAACAAACAGACGGGCCATTAGCATGCCTTACATGCCATGTATGAGGAATTGATTGGATTTTAAAACAGGGCGTGTAATCAAGTTCCAAAAAAAAAGGCAACCAGAGCTTCTGAGCTGGATGTGGATTCTCTTTGACCAGCCTGTGCAGTCATGCGATACAATAGATCAAATCCTGGAAAATCAGGAGAAGCATTTCGACAACACATGAAATGTCAGAGGGATTACTTGTGAAGCGGGGTGAGGGTTCACTAAACCAATTCTAAGGGACATAACTAATTCTAACGGCAACCAATGGTAGCATCACATTCCTTACATTTACATTACACCCATGATTTAATGAACATTTGTTTTGTAAAGTTATGTGGTATCATGTTCTGAATTTTACTCATTGAGTGTCACTATGACATCTATCATCTATCATCTAATTTTTTTCTTCTGAATGCTTCATTATCATTTTTAGTTTTGCCTGCTTCCTTGATATCATTTCATTTGATGTTGACCTAATTAGATGAACAGTTCAAATGGTTTCCTGTGGTTGTCCTATATGCAAACGTTTCACTAGTGATTGTAGGACAAAAGCCCACAGTTTCCTTCCTGGGGTTTCCATTGTAATATTTCATGTGTGAGATTGAATCTAGATAATCTAATGCATTATTAACTCTTAATCAGTATAAAAGAAGATTAAATTAAGAAATGGGTAGTGTCATGAAACTTTTCAGACTATGCCACATGGCCTTCACAGATAAAGTCACATTGTAGCAACTTAATTGAGATGTGTTTAATTGTAAGATATAAGTCCCACTTGTCTAAAGCCTACGCCTTATATCATGTAGATATAATGAATCTAGTTTAGCGTTTCTCTCCATTGACACGTATCTCTCTCCTCTGGCTATCTGCTCAAGATAAGTGGTTTGGAAGGCGCCTCTCCCAGGCCAGGCAGTACATCATGTACCACAAATCCAGACTGAAGCCTGTGCCCACCGAAGACTGTGACATTGTCATGACCTTCCCAGGTGCTGTAAATAAGTCAAGACATAAATATTAAGACATGCCTCTAATAGCAAATAAAATTATCGGAATGATCCATTACCGAATGCAAAATTATGTATTTGTATATACCGGTATACTCTACATATTCTACAGATGTGTCAGTCAAATATAACTACAGTGTTTTGCTTTTTATATATAGACAACATAGATGACCATACTTTGTTATGGCTTCTCAACCAAATCAGACTGGGCATTCCACAAATTATCGTACACATAAGATACCATAAACACATCCGGGGGTTTGCTTTCTTCATCACCACCACTTTTGAGAAGTAAGTTGCAGTAAACTATTATTTTGTAAAATATTATGCTAAAGATAGTTCCTAACTTAGATTATCCCTACAAGTTGAATTTAAATGTGTGCTTGTTATTAATGATTTCTTACAGCTTGTTAAGAGGTGCAGAGCAAATAGGAATGTACAAGCAGGTCAAGTCTGAATATGGAGGTGGAATACGCCGATTTTCATGTGAGGAAGACACTATATATGAACACATAGAGAGTGAGCTATGTTTCTTCACATCACAGGTGAGTTTATTTGACTAAATTATGCTGTAGATTATGTGACTCATCCTCATGTGAGGTATAATGTCTGTTTACAATATTTGTGTGGGATATTTTGTCAGGAACGCCAGACTATCATTAAATATTGGCTGGACAACCTCCGTGCCAGACAAGGGGATGTCCTTCACAGCATTCACTTCCTGGAGGGCCAGCCAATTAGTATGTAACATGTGGACACAGTTCTCATATTAAACATATTTCTTGTTAATATGCAATCCTGTATAGACCCTTTCAACAATAAAAACAAAAACAATGCTTGAACGTTCTATTTGGTTCCCAATCTACTTCCTCTGCATTAAGATAACATATGGAATGTTAAAAAGGAAGTCTTATGGGGGCAACTATGATGCTGATAATGGAACTCTCTTGAAAGGGTCTATAATATTTAGCATCATATATTACATAGCAGCATACTAAGATTTCATTATTATATTTTAAAGGAATATCCTGCAATGTCCAGAATAAACAAATCTGGTATCAAAGTATCGTGTTTTACTTGTTTCAGTACCAGAGCTGAAAACAAGGGGTGTAATCCTCCAGATGTTTCCTCTTCATGATCAGCGGATTCTTAGCCAGCTTATTACCTCCTGGGTTCAGGCTGTCTGTGAGAGACAACCCCTTGGTGAGTACCAGTTCCTGTTCCTGCTCATCTCTGTCATCAGCTGATGAATGCATTCCCTCTTCATGTGTCATTATAATTTGGCACACTTTCCTTCCATATCCAGATGATATCTGTGGTTATTTTGGGGTTAAGATTGCCATGTACTTTGCGTGGTTGGGTTTCTACACCAACTCCATGCTCTATCCTGCGGTCATTGGCCTACTGCTGTGGATGCTCTCGGAAACAGATCAGGTGAGGCATGCACACTTAGGTCGACGTTTTAAGTATTGTTCTTTCCATGTAAATTTGTACCCTACTGATGACATGTGCACACACAACTTCCTGTACTCAGAAAAGCCAAGACATCTGCTGTGTTGTCTTTGCCCTCTTCAATGTCATATGGGCCACACTCTTCCTGGAACGGTGGAAAAGAAGAGAGGCAGAGCTGGCGTTTAAGTGGGGAACTCTTGACACGCCGGCAGAGTCGATCGAGGAGCCCCGACCACAGTTCCGAGTAAGACCAGCCACACCCATCCAGTTGCCATACATGACCTTGCTGATCTTTTTTTACCCACTTATTTGAAAAGCTCAATTTTAGACCATTAAGTACTGTTTCCTCCCAACAGGGTGTGAAGCGCAACAGCCCTGTGACGGGCTGTGAGGAGCTTTACTACCCTCCCTGGAAGAGAAACGTGTTCAGGTGGCTGGTCAGCCTCCCTGTGTGTCTCCTCTGTCTGTGCTTTGTGTTCTTGGCCATGTTCATCTGCCTCGAGCTTCAGGTAAGAGGAGCAGACAGACTCCGCTGCTCTGGAGCTCCAGACAAGACTGAATCATTATGTTGATGGATGCACACAGCAAAGAGGAATATAATGAGATATCTTTGCTCTTCTGTTTGGACGTGTCTAATTTCAGTGCGTTCAGTGCTTGTAATAATTTGAATTCCGTTTGGTCTAATGTAGACAGAATGTTTGGTACTGTTTTGGTTGACCCCAAAGTTGGCTGCTAGCATGACATGGGCAAAGGCATGGTTAAGCCATGGTAAATATTTTACTCCTCTAAGCGTCTGTATTTCCAGGAGCTTGTGATGGAAATGAAAGAGCTTCCCAGCCTCACTAGATTTCTTCCTAAAGTCATTCTTGCTGTAACAGTATCCACGTGTGATGAGGTGTACAAGAAGATAGCCCTTTGGCTCAATGACATGGGTAAGATGACAACCATTAAAAAATGACTTATAATGCAGGGCTCTCAAGTCCTACGCATTGAACATGAGACACACAATTGACGGATCCCACACAACCTCACGCCACACAACTCGGAAGGAGGGGATATTAACCTACTGTACTCTTAAATTGATTTTATTAATGACCATGCATAGACTATGCATAGACAAGAAATGGGTCTTATGAAACAGTAAAAAAAATCATTAACGTTTTCTTGTTTCCTGCCAGAAAATTACAAACTGCAGAGTGCCTATGACAACAATCTCATTATCAAATTGGTCTTTGTAAGTTAAGTCGATATAACACTTCTGTATATATTTTAATCTAATTCCTTATAATGTTTCTTATCATTTTTATATAGCTGTCTCAACTTATTGTTTCTCTTTAGTTTCAGTTCATAAACTCATACCTCAGCCTGTTCTACATTGGGTTCTACCTCAAAGATATGGAACGACTGAAGGAGGTAAGACAATTAGATAATAAAAACAAAGTAGCTAACTAGCTAATGCGCTAAGCTGAAAATCCGGTTAGGTAGCCTATCTCAGGTTTTTTTAACAGTAGCCTATGATGTCCACACAAAATGTAATTTCTGTTTATAAAAACATAGCAAAGTGTTTTCCCCTAGTTTGTGGGTAACCTATGGCTATATCAATTCCCCTTGTGAGTTAAATGTTTTCATGCATGTCTGGATAATGGGTGAGGAATGTTCAGGAGACAAATGACGGACTATGCATGCATGACTGAAGGTGTGCAGAAATTGTGCATTTACTTAACAATATTTAATACATTTCCCATGGGCGACACCCCTGGACCCCCTCTAACTTTTAGCCTAAGTCTCGAATGTTTTCAACTCTTGGTTACATGCCTGGTGTGGGCTAAGTATGTATTTGTGCTGTTCTGCTGCAATTAATATGATGTCACTGGACATACAGTAGATCTCTCAGCACCCCCAACTCTAAATGACTTCCAGCGTCCCTGCTAGGAATTACATTGTTGTAAGATATAGTACAGTACAGGATATGTAAAGTTATGTGTGTACAAAATAGAATTTCCAAATGGATGCTTTTAAAAAAAAAAAAGTATATATTTTTTTTAACTCATTCTTTTATGCAGATGTTGGCCACCCTCTTAATTATCCGTCAGTTCCTGCAAAACATTAAGGAGGTGCTACAACCCTATCTGTATGAACACCAAAAATTGCGTGAATTCACCTTAAGGACTGTGTGGGAGGTCTTGCAGACCTCTATTTACAAATATGTAGCTTTAGGCAAGGCATGGATGACTAGCGAAGCTCTGGACAAAAAGGAGAAGTCCGAGGCCTCTGGGAAGCCTGAGAAGAAGGGAAGGAAATGTCTACTGGCTGGATACAGAAACACTCAGGCTGAAGAAGGAGACGAAGAGAACACCCTCAAACAGAGGAAAGTCAGCTTCACCGAGAAGGTGAAATACAAAGGCAGTGTGTCTGGCACGAAGACTGGACGCAGCCTCCTAGACGATGACAGTCCCACTCTGGTTGAGGAAGGAGCTGACTGTGCCACCGTTTTTGAGATCTCTGACAATGATTCTGACACGGACTCTGGGGAGGCCAGCAAGGATCCCCCTGGTAATGTTCACCCTCTGCCGTTGTCATCTGGGTCAAAAACCAACGTCTCTCTCCCCCCAAGACCAAAAGCAACTGCCGAGTCAGAAACAGAAAGCAAGAAAGCATCCTGGATGGAACCACCAGATGAAAAAGAATCTCCCACTCTGACCCAGCCTGAGATTGAGAGCTGCATGCTGACATATGAGGTATGTTTATAATGAATAGTTAGGTCAGTTTATGTATAGAGCACATTTAAAAACAACACTAGAAAAAATGTGCTTTTTTTCTTAAAAATAAGGAAGCCTAATAGCTCTACCAGCTGATAGATGTTTGAAATGGAGATATGTGACCTGTTGTGACTTCTGTGAGTTGCTGTGCTTTATGTAGCAGGGCACCCTTCAAGATTACCAGGAGATGTTCATCCAGTTTGGATATGTTGTCCTCTTTTCCTCGGCATTTCCCTTGGCAGCCATGTGTGCTCTCATCAACAACATCATTGAGATCCGTAGTGATGCTCTGAAACTGTGCACGGGTCTGCAGAGGCCATACAGCCAGAGAGTGGAAAATATTGGACAATGGCAGGTTAGAAGCTCTGCACTAATATGCCCGTGTGATATAACGGCGATATACCTGGTGCTTACAATTGTTCAGTATTTCACCAACACGTGTACTAATGTGATAAGTACACATACATTTGAAAAAAAACACTGGAATGATATATTGTCTCTGACAGGAGGAATTCCTTGTTCGTATTCCTTGTTTGTGTCTCTTTCTGAGCAGACAGCCATGGAGGCAATGGGTCTAATTGCCATTATAGTGAACTGCTACCTGATTGGCCAGTGTGGTCAGATCCAGAGGCTATTCCCTTGGCTGAGCCCTGAAATGACCATCGTCTCCATCGTAATTCTGGAGGTAAAGACCGACATTTAAACAACTTTACAGAAAGCACGAAGATGATTTGTATGTTAAATTTAGTATTTACTCTTTGACATTGATATATTGATTGTCAGATCATATTGCGTGTCTGTGTATATATATATATATATATATATATATATATATATATATATATAATCTCAGAGGATTCCATTTTTTGCAGCACTTTGCCATTCTTCTTAAGTATGTCATCCATATGGCCATACCGGATATTCCTGGCTGGGTTGCAGATGAGATGGCCAAACTCGAATACAAGCGCCGGGAGGCTTTGAAGGTGCATTAATAATAAGATTCACATAACTGAACCACAAAAATGCTAGGACCACAAAATGTTAGACTTTTGTTAACTTGGATGAAAAACCTTAGAGACAGCACAATACATAATCATCTGTGGAAAGAAAGCAGCAGTAAATCAAACCTATTCTAACATAAATAAAAATGATGAGATGTATAAAAGTGTTAAATTAATGCCAGTGATCTTTATGAAAGCTGATTACCATTCTAAATTATTCTCAGACAAAATGAGATATTTCACGTTGCATGCTGGCTTTACTGTCAGGTAAAGGGGCTCTTTGTAATAGCTTTTTAGTACTCTTTATGCAGCTGTTTATGTTTGTGTTGGTCCCTTTCAGCGACATGAGCGACAGGCTCAGCAGCAGTACCAGCTTCAGCTGAGGAAGAAGAGAGAGGAAGAGGAGCTGAGATTGGCTGAGCAACAAGCCCGGCAGGAATGGGACCAAGAAAGGGCTGAGACCCCAGAATCCCCCGTAGGCGAAGAGGCCCAGCATGACAGAGGGCTGGTAGTAGGAAAGCCTGGAGGGGACAAACCTAAGAGACCCAGTTCACTGTTGACCAGTAATAATGTGCTGAAGCTGAAGCAGATGATTCCCTTGCAGGGGAAGTTCACAACCCTCTCTTCTCCCACAGGTGGCGAACCCAAACTTCCAGGGTTCCTCAACTTCAAATTCCTCAAATCCCCTGAGATGAAGAAAGACCCAGCAGCAGCCATCTCTGCAGCTGCGTCTTCAAATCAGGAAAAATCACAGTCTCCCAGCAAGTCCTTTAACCCGGGGAAACTTTTCCATTTTACCAAGTCGGACGGGACAGATCAGCATTCTAAAGCAGCGGACAGCACTAAGACCACCAGTGGACAACAATCACACCACCAGAACACAACACCAGAGCAGCTGACCTCCCAGGAGGACGATGGTGAAGAGTCCACAGATTCAGATGCAAGTCCTTTTAAAAAACTGTGACAAGTCCTCATATAGCTATGTATGTTTAGCAGCAATATGCACACAGCGGCAGCACAGACGTGCCAACTGGTACATTAGAATGTTAGCTTGCTTAAACAAGGCATGATGAATTAAATGTAAATCTATAAATGTATGTCTAATTGCATGGCACAAAACTGTTAAAATATGCACAGAACATTGCAGTTTCAGTGTTTATCACCAAGACATTTTGAATTTCACTTCTTTATGTGAAGTTTTTTGTGCCAATTATTGAATATATTCCATGAAATCTCTATACTGTACATTTTATTTGAAAAATATAGTTTAAAGACATTCTATTTTTCACTGATATTTTTTCCAATATACTTTCTTTTTACAATGACCAAAATAAATAAAAAAAATACAAACTGTCCTGATTTTATTATTTATTATGACTACCCCATGGTCAGGACACAATAAAGTTTTTTTTTGTTGTGGTTGTGAAATATTGATAAATTGAATGCTATGATTAGCAGTAAAAACAAGACGACTGATAGATAAATGAACCCTGTTCAATCCATGTTGAGATAGAAATGCAACATTATTTTAGATGCTTCAAATGAAAATGTCTGAGCACATGATTGTGGTCAGAGTTCACACACAATGGAAGAGCTGATATTGGACAAAATTGAAAAAGAGCATAGAAAAGATGACAAAATAAAGCATGTTTATTTAAAAATTCCAACTCATAAGTATAGCCGGATAAAATCCTTTACAAATGCCTGATCTTGTTGTGGCCGACCAGAATAATCAGTGATTTATGAATGTTAGATAAATGCAGCCTACACATACATTGTGATATGCCTAAAATCCAATAATGTCAACACATTGTTACAATGTCAATGTACATAGGACAAAGGAAATTAAGTGGGTTTAGAAGCTTGACCATCTTCACCAAAGGCCTGGCAAACATGATGCATGTTCGTTTAAACAATTTGGACAGGTAGACACAGAGTGGACATGACTATTGTTAGCAGTCTTGGCAGTGGCACTCTGGTTTTGCATGCTACTGAAACTTTTAAGGTCTATAACAAATAGACAAAAAGTGGAGTGTCCGCAAACCTCCATTGGATTTGCGCTTCGTAGGATCTTCACCACAGATGTACACACAGAGACACAAAGGTTTTTTTTTTTTTTTTTTCAGATCTACTCTCCCATATAACATTTAAATTCTGTACAAATTTACCATTCAATACTATTTATACAGACTACTCAAATTATTTAATTAAGGCTCATCATCATGTATTGTGTGTGTGCACATCCCTCAATGATCAAAACATGCTATGAGAGAGAATATAGCATTAAATAACATCAGAGTTGAATATGTCAGAGTAATATCTGCCTCGAACAAAACCCAAGAGCTGAAGCTGACAAGACCATAACACTTGATATGTAAACTCAAGCAACACTGTTTTCAGTATTTTAAATCCACATGTGTGTACTTGATAGAATAGTACTTTATTCAAGACTTCAATAAATTACTGAATCGATGAGATCAAGACAAAAATATTACAGTGTGCCAAGCAAGTGTCGTCAGCCAATGAAGGGCTGAAGACAAAGCTTGTCAACAGATCTTGCCACTACGCAAGAAAACTCAGCCATTGCAAGACAACTGAGAATAAACAGCTGTAATGGGTTTGCACTTAAAGAAAAGGAAACACAATGAAATCTCCAAAAATAAACCAACTTCACAATCTCAGATAAAGCAAGCGGTACTTTATCAATTGTCTGTATCTGCTGTCTTGGCCTGTGTGCTTGTTAATCCTTGAACAGCCACATGTCCAGCAGGTTGTAGCTGATCACATGGTGAGCAGGAAAAAGTTTAGGAGTCCTCATTCATCTCCCGGCTGCCAGTCCGAGCGATTTTCCTTGGAGGAGCAGGGCTCTCCCCTTCGGCTTGCTCCTGTTCCCGTTTTTTAGCTGCATTCTGTAGAAAATCACAGGAGTGAAATACACATATTGTTAGTCATAGTTTAAGGGAGGTAAGGGGAGGATTTTATTCAAGCGATCCACACATTGCCAAAATGTTGACTTACTTTCTTGTCCCACTGTTGGTGAAGGTATCGCAATAGAATGTTTGTTTTCTCAGTAACAATGACTGTCAAACACAAAAGCATAACCAAATGTTCAATAAATCAGGGCTAATGAAATTGATTGGTCATAGTTGATTGTTTCTTACTAACAAAGCTAGGATTTAAAAAGTGACTGGCAAGGACAGAAGCCATTGCTGGCTGAATCTTACTAATCTAATCATTTCCTAAAAGCTTGACCTATCATTACTATCATGTAGGCTAGACATTAAAGGTAAATTAGCCATTAGAAGACCTTACTACACATCATCAGCAGAATCTGATTGACATTTCCTAAATGAGAAGCATTTACAACTGACAGTGTTAAACTTGTATGAAACTTTTTATCTACATTCATTTCCTATGACTTGACAGACATGCCCCAAGACTTGATCATCTCATGCAAAATGCCTGTTCACTCGTATGCCACTCACTCTGTTCTGAGGGAAACTCGCGTGTTGGGAGGTAGACTGAGGGTCTCCTGTTCTGGAATGTGAAAGGTGAGGAGGATAAAACAGACATATCAAACGCATTAGAAAAATAGGCCACCACAAACCACAGCATGGAACTCACAAATTCAATTTGGTTCCACTCTGCGTAGCCTATTTGTAAGTCACACTAAAAGTTTCACTATTCCCCCCCCCCCCTAAATCCAACTCACAAAAGATTCTGAGACACATTTCGAAAGAAAACTCCTAAGCTAAGAGAAAGACTTTGTTATCACAGCTGATTTCAAGTCTCATGCACAAGCTTGCCTGCAAGGACCATGGTGATTAAGACAGAATGAAATATGCCAGCAGATTATAATATATTTTCTAAGATACATGTGTATGAAGATATGTTTGTGTAGACAGGAGGAGGTAGGGACAATTTTAATTTCAGCACTGAGGGGGTAGTTTTACTTGGTTGGCTGGTGATGTATTACATCCCTTACAAACTACTACCAGAGATGATATCTTTTCATTAACTTGTCATGTGGATTGACAGAAATCCCTGTTTCCTGTTTGGGAGTTGGTCTTGAAAGCTGTTCACAATCAGCACTAACATGTCTTGTGATCCGATCAATACATCAGTTCACATCTGGCATTTGAATGCATCTCCATGCATCTCATAACCTGTTCTCACTTACCCACTCTCTCCCGCATATGATTTCTGTTTGAAAAGACCAAATGTGCGAGGCAAGCCCTCACTCTGCTTAGCAAACCCAAGCTTTTGTCAACGGAACTGCCGGGGCTTCTCAAGCAGAGGGGAGAGCAGGACCTTTGAGCATTGGATTATCATCTTTGCTTCATGAGACAATAATCCACTATGGCCATAAGAGGGCAGTATATTATAACATGAATGCAAAAAGGCAATATAGCTGGGAAGGAATATGTGAAAAATCATGAAGATTGGGCACTTCTGGATAAGTTTTTGATTTTTGGCAGGGTGTTAGGTATAGGCCTAAGGTTTTCAAAAATCCATGGATACAAGTTGGGGTGGCCAACTGGCCCCCGGTGAAAAGAGAAAGGGTTATATCTCAGCTTCCTTTAGTCTTAAATTGTTGTATAATGTATTTTCTCTACTTTGTTTGATACAAGGAATCCAATTTTGATATGTTCTTCTTAGTTTAAGTCCATTTAAATCTAGTATCATAGTCATATTTAGCTCATAGACTGTCAATATCTCTGAAAAAGTCACATTGAAATATTACTCAGGTTCCAGACCCCAGTGAGTGGGGTTGGGAATGGAATGACAGAACCAAAGTCTGGGTGCCATATTGGACAGATCTGGAAGATGCCAGCAAGGGATGCTCACTCCTCCTCAACTGTAGCTGTGTGGTTGCCTGTATGGGCAACTGTAAGTGCCACTGAGCTGGACACTGACTGTACCACATTGTGCAAGTGTGAGGGAGGCTGTAATGATGAAGAGTGAAACCAAAAATCTTTGAATAATACATGAAGTAGGAATTGTTTTTTTGTGTTATTTGACTAAAATATAATATTAATTCTTATTCCACTGCTTGGTTGAATTTCCCATTGTCCTACAAAATTTAGAACGACCATTAACCGTATGTTATTTGCACACCTATGAAGAAGATCCATTTTTTTGGCCGTATCACACTTGTATATTAATTCGCCGAACTCGTTGTGAAGTTTAAATGAACTGTCACGTTGGATCCAAGCTGTAAAATGCAGACGTTCAGAACATGGCAACATTGTAGCATATGACGGAGGTGGCTTTTAGCTAGATGGATGACAGCAGGCTAAGTAAAATAGCGATGTTTCAAAGCTAAAGTTCATCAGAATCTTGGGATACGCCCGCTTGACAACGGGAGAGAGAACTAACGACTGGCCTTTGGCCGTAGCAACCATCCATTTAGAACTAGTAACGGCAGTTTGTCCTGCAAGTTGAGAAATTAGTTGATATGTGTCGGAAGAAAGTAGTTCTACAAACAAGACAGTTTAGCGATTAAAACGTTTAAATTGTAACGGGAAATTAGCACAACGCAAGTGGCAACAGTGGAATAAGCGGGATAATGGACTCCACGGTGGTCTGTTCACAGAAGTTAATGCACTTACGAGGTTTAAATGGCCCTCCGCTTCGTGTCGGGGCCGTTTTACAACCTTGACCGTGCATTAGGTTCTGTGAACAGACCACCGTGTCGTCCATTATCCCTTACTTAACATGGTGAAAAGCCTAATTTAACTTTTCACTGTGGCATAGTTCTGAAGTTGTGTTTATTTAAGGCCTCAACAATGGTCCTTTTGGTCACAACATGTGATTTTTGACACTATAGTGATAGTGACCTGTCCAATCAACAAAGAAAAGCATACCTTGGAGGTAAAAATATGGGTCTAGGGACCTGAGTATTTCAATGTGACTTTTTCAGAGATATTGACAGTTTATGAGCTAAATATGACTATAATACTACATGGAAATGGACTTAAAATAAGAAAATATCAAAATTGGATTCCTTGTATCAAACAAAGTAGAGAAAATACATTATACAACAATTTAAGACTAAAGGAAGCTGAGATATAACCTTTTCTCTTTTCGGCGGGGGCCATTTTGGATTTTATGGATAACTGCCACTAGGGGGGCCGCCCCAACTTGTATACATGGATTTTTGAAAACCTTAGGCCTATACCTAACACCCTGCCAAAAATCAAAAACTTATCCAGAAGTGCCCAATTTTCATGAATTGCATCCTAGCTAAAATCAGATCCTTTACAGGACATAACAGAAAAATATTGCTTTTTCACCAGCCTTGGTTGTTCTTGGTTGTTTATATCCCTGCTTCTATTTACTGGGCTATGTAAACTGGTGTTGTGTTTTGCAATCTTGATTAACTTTGTTCATATCTGAACCGTTTCTGTTGCTTGCCAGACATTAAAATGCTCATAATTTGTCAATGAGGTATTTTGTCACATCTACAAATGTAAACTCCGGTATAAATCCAACATTGTTAGGGTTATTTATTTATTTATTTTATTAAAATGGTCTGAGGCATTGGATGTTGATTCAAAGTCCTTTTAGGCAAGTCCCTCCACTCGGCGGCCATATTGCAACGCTTTTTGGGCACTTATTGGACATCTATTTCGGATACAACTGTGCGTGCGCAATGCTTCACAAATCACGACACACCGACTTCGCTCCAGCTGCGAGATCACATGATTGGCATGATGTATTCACATGTCAACTTTGGGCGGCAGAAAGGGCGGAATATGTGTAGACGACTGCCATGTTTGCGTTACGAACTAACCCCATACATTTCTATGGGAGATTCTTTGAGTGCTGTGTCTCCTCATTAGAAAGTTTCTGGTTGAATGCATAAAGAGTGCATGTCACATGTCACACCATCACTACTGGACAGGAAAAAGCTGATCATAAGGACAGATCTGCACACACTTCTCCTAAACTTATGTGTTACTTTTAATGCCAATTACTCTCAGTACAAAAAGTCCCAAAGTTAGGACTGACATGCATCTCATTTTTAGGAGTTTCTCTTAAATTGGCAAGTTAGTACCTATTTTTACCCTTAAGATGCTTTGTGTACAGGCCCAGATAAGTATCACTAGTCTAAATCACCAAATAATTTTACTTCATGAATTAAATCAAAATCACAGCTTCCTTTTACCAGACAGGCCTTTTTTTTACTTCAACTCCATGCTAGTCAATTAGAACTTCTCTAAACAATCTCATGAAAAAACTAAATGATTGTGCACCTCAAATACTTACCGACGTTTTGCACACTGAATCTGAATGAAACTTGCTGAAGTTGCTTTTATTGTACACGGGCAGTCCTTTTAAAAAATCCGCCTGAAAGCAAAAAACACACAATTACACATTAAACATAAGGTAATTGCCATTTAATATAAAACCATTTATCGGAACGTCACATATTACCAACTGTCACGTATGTCCAACCTCTTACGTGTATGTGTCACACATGTGACGGCGGATTCCTAAAGAAACGCAAGCACCCACACCATAAGTGTATGTAAATTAGCTATGTACCAAAAATTACATTTTACCGTGACTCGAAGAGCTGTAAACAGTCTTGTAAGGAGCTCCGTGGAGCACCGACGAGAATTCTCGGGCTAACCATTGATGTTCCCTGAGAAGGTTGGGAATATGCACCCACCAGCCCAGCACTAAACTCCGAGCGTGGTACACAAAATCGGATATTTCAGGCAGTAAAAGCCCCGGTAAGAACCAAACTAGATTTTGTTCAAATCTACACACCTATGGCTACTGAAAATGTAAGGTTCATTTAGCAAATGTTATTCTGAAGTATTAAAAAATATCGTTAAGAATTTTCAAACGAAATGGTTGGTAATTAGCATGTTTACGATAATAAATATCAAACCATTCCACCATCCAAAAGACTAAACCAGAACCACACAAATGTTCACCCAAAATGTAATTTTTTAATGCGCTTCTTTTTATATATCGACTATACACTTGTGCTAGTAAATTAAGTGTGCACCATTTATAGTCACTGTTACAAATAATGGCCTTGGGTTCCAACTTTCCTGCAACATAGCCCATCATTGGCTTGGAATACAGAACTGGAGCTCCAACAATTAATCGATTAATGGATTAGTTGTCGACTTACATTTATCACCCACTATTGTGGTAATCGTTAATTGGTTTGTGTCACTTTTTCTTGTGTCAAGGAAAAATTCTCTGATTTTACCTCCTTATAGATTTTCTGCTTTAATTACTCTGCTACGACAGAAAACTAAATATATTTGGCACATGGACTATACATAGTCTGGATTGCCTCGTGTGTAGAGGCGGTGGTGCTTGATGGTGTTCCTTGGAGGAACGAAACGGTCGAAGGGTAACACGCCTTTATGACCGCGTTTAGGTAAGTGGGAGGAGACCCAGCAATCACTTTGTATGCAAGCTTTAGTGACGAATTTGATGCAGGCTGCTAAGAGAAGCCAGTGGAGCTTAAGGAACAGCAGGAAAACGTGTCTTTTTGGTTGATTGAAAACCAGATGCACCACTGCGTTCTGGACCATCTGTTCACCGCACAAGACAAAAGACTTGGAGAAGAATGTTACAGTAACCCAGACAAGAGATAATCATGGTCTGTACCAAGAGCTTGGTGGCTTCTTGGGTTAGGTATGGTCTGATTTTTCTTTATATTGAATAATACAAAGTGGCATGATGGGGCGACATGTAGAGGTGACATGGTCAGAAACAAGTCTCAGGTCATCAGCCATAACACCCAAGTTTCTTGCAACCTTCGTAGAAGCAAGAGCTAAGGAGTCCATTTTGATACTGATGTGGCGTTGGCCTATAGGCTAGTTTGTTTGGCTGGGAAGACCAGCAGTTTGGTCTTAGAAAAGTTTAATTGGAGGTGATGTTCCTTATCCATGTGTAAATCAGAGATGTACAAATGTACATACAAGATGTGTGTTGAGACTGTGAGAGATAGATAGAAGGTATTGTGTACGTAGCAGTGATATGAGAGGCCATTTGAGCGGATCGAGCCCAGCGAGGTGGTGTACATGGCAAAGAGAAGGGGCTCCAGCACCAAACTTTGGGGCACCCCTGTGGCGAGGCATTGAGATGCGGACGTTTGTCCTATCCATGTCGCTTTGAACGATCGCCCAGTGAGGTACGATTTAAACCAGGGGGTGCTTTGCCCGTGATGGCCATGTTTGACAGCATGGATAGCAGGATGGGGTGGTAGACTGTGTCAAATGCACCTTAAAAACCAGGTCGATTAGGGTCAAAGAGGTCATTCCTCAAGAGAAATTCTTTTTCGTTTTTTTAAACAGCCTTTCAATAGTCTTAGAGAGATGTGCTATACGACTAGATTTTTACAATCTGTGTGTGTGTAGACCAGTGTAAACTATTGTGCCTGTGTGTGCATGTGTTTTTGCTTGTAAACCGGTTGAGTGTGTCTGTAAACATGCATGTGTAAATGTGTGTGTGAGAGAGAGATTGACTGTGTGTGTGTGTGTGCGTGCGTATTTGTGTGTGCAAATTTGGCATACATCTAAAGAATGTGGTAGTGATGCAACATTGTTTGACAAAACCTATATGACTGCTAGTAAGGGCCATTCAGGCTGGGGGCCCATGTGTTCCTTTGTGAATTGCTATTTGAGACTTTTAGGTTCTCTCAATAGTCTACCTGAGTGCATGCGTGTGTGTGTGTGTGTGTGTGTGTGTGTGCGTCCTGACTACCATACCAACGGGCCTGGCTCTTTGGCGTTGCGGTCAAGCTACAGGGTTAGTGCCCCGGAGACCCGGGTTCAAGACCTTGGGTCTATTTATGAGCCCAAGAATATATACACAAATGCTGGTCTTCCCAGCCAAACAAACTAGCCTATAGGCCAACGCCACATCAGTATCAAAATGGACTCCTTAGCTCTTGCTTCTACGAAAGTTGCAAGAAACTTGGGTGTTATGGCTGATGACCTGAGACTTGTTTCTGACCATGTCACCTCTACATGTCGCCCCATCATGCCACTTTGTATTATTCAATATAAAAGAAAAATCAGACCATACCTCACCCAAGAAGCCACCAAGCTCTTGGTACAGACCATGATTATCTCTTGTCTGGGTTACTGTAACATTCTCCTCCAAGTCTTTTGTCTTGTGCGGTGAACAGATGGCCATTACAGATGGTCCAGAACACAGTGGTGCATCTGGTTTTCAATCAACCAAAAAGACACGTTTTCATGCTGTTCCTTGAGCTCCACTGGCTTCTCTTAACAGCCTGCATCAAATTCGTCACTGATGCTTGCATACAAAGTGATTGCTGGGTCTCCTCCCACTTACCTAAACGCGGTCATAAAGGCGTGTTACCCTTCGACCGTTTCGTTCCTCCAAGGAACACCATCAAGCACCACCGCCTCTACACACGAGGCAATCCAGACAATTCTCATCATACAATTGGTGGGATGAACAACCAGAGCAGGGGCCAGCAACTCTTGAAGACCCAACTCTTCAGAGAGTACCTCCTCTCCGAACACATCTAAAAACCCAACACACCTAACTAACATGCACTTACCATGCATTTCCTTTTCTTCCATCCTTCTACCTTCACGTTGACTAGTACTTATACTTCGCCACTCTTATACTCTGGTACTATTTATTGTTACCTAAAGTCACCTTTGCAATGTAGCTTACATGTTGTTCCTCATTTTGTGAGGCGCTTCAGATAGAACAGTCTGCAAAGTGGATAAATATAAATGTAATGACCTTGTGCAATACGGATAGACAAATGTGTGAGTCGCCCAAATATAAGCTACTTTGTTGCTGCAGACTTGACTTACTGCACAGAAATGTGTATAGGCAGACACTCTCATACATATAATTAAGCCACACAGGTGCACACCAAAGACAGTAAAAGGGTACACACATGCTACAGACACACGTACGCACTATGGAAAATATAGATAAACTGCAAAGTGGTGTTTAAATAACATAACCTTAGAAGTAAACTGTAACCAATGATAAAGAAGTACATTCGGAAATGCCCTGTAACTACGCGTTGTCCTATCAACAACAAACAGTCAGCTAGCTAATAATAGTACTCTTCTGTAGCATGCCAAAACAGAAATTGGACTTAAGTTAGCCAAGGCAGTTTCCGTCAGGAGACTAACATGCCATTTTGCATGATAGCTTCTAGATGACATTAAAATTTACAAGTAAACATTTCGAGATTAATTCCAGGGTTAGCGTTAAATCAATAACGTACAGTGCCGAATTGCCATGTGTATTGTTCCGCACAATGCCTCCTTAAACTTCCACAGTTAGTTAATGTTAGCTTCGGAGCATATCCAGCTCGCCAACCAGTTACTTAAGACGTAAACATAATAGTTAACGTAATACGTTAGCAAGCTAACGTTAGCTAACTTGTGTGACCACATAATGTGATGTTGTCATTAGAGAAACTCTGTGAAACGTTAGTTTGTGATTCTCAAATTGAAAATGAACTTAACCAATGTTCAAAGAAAGCTGTGCTGAGGCGTTGGTTAACTTACCTTATCCATGGCTCGTTGATTCTGTTTATGTTAGCTGGCTATTTCAGCTGTTGTCGTAAAATTATATCAGGCAACGCTAGCAGACTATAACATTAATTCAGCCAGTTAGCATTTGTAACGTTAGCTAACATTAGCTGACGTTATCTATAACACCGCCACATACAACAAATTTCTTAGAACCCAATCAGCTATGCCAAACGAAAACCTCTAACTTAGCTTGATCCAATGACCACTAGTATTAAGAAAACTTAGTACTGACGAGTGACGACCAAAGTATTGGCAAAGATTGTTAAAGCCTTAACGATCTTTGGTATTGGTCGCTATCATAATAACTAGGTAGTGCTAGCTGACTTAGCTGGAAGTGCTATCTGACTTAACTGTAACGTGGTTATTCGACTACAGAAGGTTAACGTTAGCTCGCTAGCTAACGTCACAAGTCATCGCTATCAGAGATTCTCAAAGGCCACGTTCTAAAAGCCGTCTCAATGTTGACGTGTTTCATAAAATGAAACAACCAGAAAAATAAGAGTATTTTTTGCTAACTAACAGGTAGACTAATGCAATTGTCTGGCACCAACTGGTTCATCTAGTAAGCTAGCGGTGTTCACCCTTGTCTGAACAGGGTAACACCACAGACAGTAAAAAGAGGTAAAACAGCTACAACTACTGTCTGGAGAGGGAAATATTCAAGTGGTGAGTTTATGACGTGTTCTTTACCTAACCTTTGGCCTGTTTATCACCTATTTTGGGATAATAAACATCATTTTTACCTTGATTATATTCCTACAAATTAAATTACATGAGTTGTGGATTATAGTAATTTAGTTTTGCACCATTTATTTTTCAATATTAGTACTTATTATTCGAATTATGAGTTTTCTTGTAAAATATTCGTTCCCTTTGAAGATCAAGAGGCACTTTCTGTATAGCATTCAGGCAGGAATTTTCCATAAGGATTTATGGGCTCTGTGCACTTGAAGAGCAGTGGCTGCACAAAATAAAGAGGGAAGGATTTTTGGTGAGCACACTCATCTTCAGGTGCTTGTTGACAGCAACAGGAAACTGGTTTGCCGACTTCAAGTAAGCTAGTGCACAGAGCCCATAAACGACAGTACACATTTTTGGTTTTCATAGGCACATATGGTTAACATTATATGCACAGGCATACTTAGTAGAAACCATTCTCTGTGGCTCCTTTATGAACATATTAAACTTACCTTTTCACTTGCTAGTAAAGCCTATTTGTTGTGCACAGAGGCTGCTTTGTTGGTGATTTTGTGTTGTCTGATTTGGTTCGTTGTCTGTATTTGTTGGTAGAGGACCCATCATGAGTGTGGAGGGGGGGGAGTCTGGGACGCCAGACACCACTGTTGAGCCTTGTGGAGGTGTTGTGGCCTAATTCAATGAAACGCCTATGAAGGAAGGGGCCTGCTTGATAAGTCCAGTGAAATGCTATTGAAGGCTGTTCTGTTGGTGATGTTTTTGTTAGTGATTTGTGATTGATATTGGTTTTGACGGTAAATCAGTTCCTTGAGTTAGACTCAAAAAACTATATGTAGGCATATATGTTGTAAAAGTCCATCAGAATTTCAGAGAGGCATGATGAGGGTGTAGAGAGATCATTTGAAGGTGAAATCCTGATATCCTATTTCTTTACATGGAGCTTTTAGCTCTTCAGTATGTAAAGACCCTATGGATTTCCTAATAATGGTTCAGAGGATACAAGAAAATGCTAAGGTTGACCATATATAGGATATAATCATTTTAATAATAATAATAATAATAATAATAATAATAATAATAATAATAATAACTACCAAAAAATAATAATTCCTGTTTAAGATTTCTGTCTGTCTGACTGACACGAAGGTCACATCTTTTTGGTTAATTTGATCTGTTTGTCTTTATTCGTCAATAATGAATAAATCACAAAAAATGTAGATGCGTCCTCTTTCCAACCAAACACATCAAACTTGAGACAACATGTTCAGTCCTTCAGAGGGCAATGTCATGTTTTAGTCCACACTGCTTAAAACATTGCCTTTAGTTAGTCCATTCTGATGGCTCTCAGTGAGAGAGAGACTTTCGTCCTTTCAGCATTCTTCGCAAAATCACTTCAATTCCTCCTCTGGTGCTGATTCTTTTGATCCAGCCATGGGTCCTTTTCCTTTTGATATTCTTAGGCTGGTATTCGGTGCCTCTCTTCACAGTGCGGATCTGCTGATACTGCCAAAACGACTGCTTGAACACTCCGGCATAGTCAGGTTTTGTGAAGAGTGATCCATTCCGACATACCCTCTTCTCTGCACCCATATGTAACTGTGCCCATCCACACACAGTTTGCTGCAGAGATGGAATCACCGATGGGGATTTTCCAAGACCTCTGCTGTAACAATAAACAATCATTAAAATTATTCCTGGCCTGTTTCAAAGTTAGCCTACTTGATGTTTCAGAACCATTAAAAATTAACCCTTTCTAGCCCGCATCAAAATCGCAGCGTTGTTTGACACAACACAGAAATTATGCCAGTGCTGGAAAATAGTTTTTTTCTTTCCACCTCATTGCGTGTGTTTCTTTGATTTAATTAATGAATTGCTCCTGCAAACTATTTCACTCGGATTATCAATGAAGACCTGTCACTCTTTACACTTTTTTACTCTTTAATCAGCTCCAGTCCACTAACATTACAAAATAAGCGTTACGTTAGTAGTCACAGGCAATGATATCTGACCAATTTTTTTACATGAGCGTGCTTAATAAATGGACAAACGCAATATTGCATTCAATTTCTAAATATTTCTAGACGGACTCGTGTTACCCGGCTGACAACTTGCTTAGCAGGCTTGCTATATGCTAACAGGAGACCACAAAGATATAAGAAACTGATCATTAACCTACCGCCATGAGGACAATCCACTGAATCGAAAAAACGTGGCCTTAATTATATTCATCGTAACCCAGATTATTGTAGATTTGGTTTATACCACACAAGTAAATCTAACTGCAATGTACATAGGTGTATCAGGCCAATGTCACCAAAGTGGCAGTGTGTAATTCTAATTTATCTTCTTCTACGTTGTACAGCTCGTCATTGAGAAGATGTACGAAAGCCTTACTGCAGCCTACTGGATTGGAGTGTAGCGTGCGCATAGTGTAGCGTAAAATAAAAGAGTATGGCAGATAGATTTTTTTATTAATGTGACTTCTGTATTCAGAATCTGCCCATCAAATGATCCCTCTTCCATCAGCAGGTTGCATAAATTTACCCCTCACAACACACCTATCTGGAACAACAGATACATTACTGTAAAGACGTCATCCTTGTTTATCAAGGACTGGCTAGAGAAAGGCATCTGGTCAGTCCTGCATTTAATTGATTAATGGATGTCTTTTAACATATCCAAGCTTTTGTTTTAAGTATGAGTTAACCTGCAACATTGATACATATCATTCTGTATTTGATGCACCTGACTCCATGAACCTTTTTCACAGCAGCCATTTTTTTACATAAAATATGGCAGACCCAGGTGTTAGGAATTACACTAATTAAGGTTGTAATTGTGCTATACACACATTGAACAGTGACTTCATTAACATAATCAGTAACACCTGAGGTTGTCCTACTTTTTCATGTCAAAATGGCTGCTGTGAAAAAGGTCTATTTTAGGCCTAATAAGAGGAATAATTTCAGATCCCAATATTTGTCCTTCCACAGCTCTTTGTTGAAGGTTGTGCCTTTAAGAGTTTTAGATTCTCCAACAAATGTCTTAGAAACCTATTTATCAACCTGTCTTACCCCTTATTAACATATAGAAATTCCATTTTAAAAGTATTTACAAAGAATCGTATACAGCTTTTGCGAACTGAATACATGAGATATCCCATAATGCCTAAGGCCAAAGAGCTACATTTCAAAACTTTGAATGGAATATACCCCTCCAACGAATTAATCAAAAGGCGCTTTGGGATTGAAACTGATAATTGTGTATTTTGTAATTGGCTGGAAACCGCTGAGCATCTGTTTGTCGAATGTGTTTATGTTAAAACCTTGTGGCTTGACCTTCATAATTCAGTCCTTTATGTTAGATAACTTTGACTTAAAGGACATTATATATGGACTCTTTACTGTGAATGATATGATGATCTCTTAGTCAATGTGATTGTTATTCTCTGTAATGTTTTTATACATAAATGTAAATACTCAAAGGTTAAGCCCACTTTTAGTGGGTTTTTACAATGATTTCCTTTATTATACAAAAGCCCTTAAATATGAAGTCTAAGAAAGCAGTACAACTTTTGAACAGTGTTACAGAATATGATTTAATGACTAAGCCCTAGTTATATGTTTTTTTCTGTTGTATTTTGTTTTTTTTCTGTTTTGATTATTATTATTAATTTTTTTTCTCTCTTTGCTTCCTCCTTTTAAATTACGCCTGATCCTGTAGATGGATTCCTCATGGATTGTTTTGACCCATGTTTATTGTAGACTGACTACACAAAATATGGAATAATTACAAAAAAGTCTCTATTTTTGCATTTACTTTGTTGGTTCAATGAGTGTGTATAAGATAATACATCTGTACAACTAACATTGGATAATACAACATGAAGATGGATTCTATGGATTCTTGTGAATATTTCAGTACCCAATATGTTGCATCTACTTATTGTGCTGCAGCTACACTGCAGCCAAAGCTCAGGGTAGCACCAAAAGCGGAGGAGGGGGAGGGGGGCATTTTGGATCAAATTTAATTGAGACATAATACGATTAATCTGAAAGCACTATACAGATTGTACATGAAAAAGTTGTCATTTTTGGATTCCCAGAGTCAAAGCTTTCAAATGGTGTATAACATTATAGCAATATGGTGCATACAATTGATTTAGAATGTTGGGGGGAGGTGGGGGAGGGGGGTAATCATACCGCCGGCGGATTTTTGGTCAATAGGTAGCCTACCATTCAAGGGGAATAAGTATCATAGTGATTTTTTACAAGGTGTCCCTAGAATGAGAAAATATGTGATAGCATTGTAATTGGGGTAGCTGTTTGTGTTTTATTAGCCGGTTTATGTCCATTGCTATAGAGGAATATCCTACAGATGAATGGGCTGAAATGTTATGCATAGGCTAGTGAATGAATCATTATCTAATGAAATATGCAATAATTTGTACAGAAAGTACAGAATTTGGGTATTTTGAATAAATCAAAATAGAAAATCTATTATCGCCAGAACCAGATTTGAACCAGAACTCTCCACTTCAATTGTACTTACAAACACTGAAGTATCCAGTTATATTCCTATAATATAATTATGCTGAAGGGTTTTATAGAGAAGTTTGTTCCTCTATGATTGTGACCTAGTAGGGAAAGTAGCCTAAATAAAAGTTATGGAATAGGCTATATGTTTTCAGCAAATGTATGAAGACATTCTCAAAAATAAAGAATTTCAGGTATTTCAGGAATAACATTTCACTCAAATATGTTACCAAAATGAAAAACAAAAAGAAGAATTTTGAACCTGACTATCCAATGTTAGGATTTCTGTATTTCAAATGTATGCAAATTATTGTTCTGGGACGCTTTGGAGACCTACATGATGGACGTGAGCCGTAGTAGCTATAGCAATGTAGGCTATTTGCTGTTGAAATTAATAAATGGATAAACTGATAAATTAGGCATACTGGTCCGTGTATCATTTGTTCATTTGATATTCAATTGAGAATCCAAAATGAAAAAACGAAAAAAGGACTTGTTTTTTCATTATTTGTTTATGAATGTGATACAAACCAACAAATAATGCTTTGTTTTTCATACTTTTGATTTCATGATCAGATCAAAAGTAGAAAGTTTAAAAAACGGCCTCAGGCCCAAAACTGATTTTGATATTTATTTTTTCCGATTGCTCTGACCCGGGAATTATTTATTGACTTCCATTGCCAGCTGCTGCTTCTGTTTTGCAGTGTTAAATCGGACTAGGCCTACCAGTCCGATTATAACTTTACCACACACAATTTAACCTAAAGATATATATTTAAATGACCACTCGGACAGAGCAACAGAATCTCTTTTTTCCCCCTCAGTCGGCAGTCTAAACGAATAGGTTTTTCTACTATATGCTCGATTAGAGTAGCCAGAAATTTTCAAATGGGTGGGCACAGAAAGAAAAGGGTGGGCAAAGCCAATTTGATTGAACATAGCCTAAGAGAAGCCTAGATGAGATACACCATACAAACATTAATCGGCATGTTATATTTATGACATAGTGGAATTTATTGAACGCATTTGATCACAGCTGACAAATTAGGCAGAAACATTTTAAACTGGAGCAAAACAATGCATGAATGTAGGCCTAGCTTCGGAGCGTCACATGAAACACAATTGAGACAATAGATTGACCCTATTGTACAAGTGCAAAGCCCTATCATAGGCATGTTACATTCATGACATGAAAAGTAGAACATATTGAACAAAAATGGCAAATTACGCAGTCGGCTAAACCGAATATGAACGCATTTCACACCTGACAATTAAACGGAGCTGCCGCCTGTTCACAATTTGACTGATTCTTGAGCTCTCAGAGTAGTGTTGACTTGCGCGTCTTTTTTAGATGGTGAACGTAATTGGACGGGCAAGACTGACAAGTAGACTACTATATGGCTACGCCTATGGCTCGATTTGAATTATTTGCTCTGTTTGTGAATGAAGTTGTAGCCCCTAGTATGTGTCCCTAGTTTCCCTGTCATATACTGTCTTTGGTGTAATCTCACCAGAAGGTAAAGGCACCAGCTGGCTGCCTTCCAATGACGTTGGCGACAAATGATGATCTGAGCTGATAGATCTAACATCTAGGCCTACTTCCCTAACATGGGCTGATACTACATAGCCTAGGCCAGTCATTACTTCTATAATCATGGGGCAACGCTTTGGGCGAACGCGATGTTCATAAACGAAACAGGCATGAGAAGGGAGCCACTTACAACCAGACAGACATAGAGGAGTATACAGACACTGTAACCTCTTACATCACCAAGTGCATTGATGATGTGACCCACACAAAAGACATCATCACTCGGGCTAACTGGAAGCCATGGCTGACAGGGGATGTCCTCTGGCATGAGAACAGCGAGAGCCAACCTGTCCCGTGGCATCAAGGAAGCAAAAAAGGAATACACTCACAAGATAACCACCCACTTCAAAGACAGCAGGAACGCACAAAGCCTTTGGCAGGGCATTCAGGCCATCACGGACTACAAGCCCGCGCCACAGAGCTGTGAGAGCAACATCCCTCTGCTCAACAATCTGAACCGCTTCTTTGCTCGCTTTGAAGCACAAAAAAGCACTTGCCCACAGAAGACCCCTCCCCCTCCACACGAGCAGCCCCTGTGCCTCTCTGCCGACAGCGTGAAGAGGACACTTGCTGCTATCAACACCCGTAAGGCAGCAGGCCCAGACAACATCCCAGGTCGTGCGCTGAAGGACTGCGCTGAGGAGCTTAAGGATGTCTTCACAGACATCTTTAACACTTCCCTGAAGCAAGCCATCGTCCCATCATGTTTCAAAGCTGCCACCATCATACCTGTGCCAAAGAAAACTGCTCCATCCTGCTTTAATGACTACCGCCCCGTGGCACTGACACCCATCATCATGAAGTGCTTTGAGCGGCTTGTCATGTCACACATCAAATCCATTCTCCCCCCCACCCTGGACCCCTTCCAGTTTGCATACCGAGCCAAACGGTCCACAGAGGATGCAATCTGCTCTGCCCTCCACCCAGCCCTCACCCACCTGGAAAAAAGAGACTCATATGTGAGATTGCTGTTTATAGACTTCAGTTCTGCATTCAACACCATAATACCACAACTCATCTGCAAACTTGACAAACTGGGACTCAGTACCTACCTCTGCAACTGGCTACTGGACTTCCTCTGTCAGAGGCCTCAAGTAGTACGTGTTGGCAACAGTATCTCAAGCAGCATCACACTGAGAACGGGGGCCCCTCAAGGCTGCGTGCTCAGTCCGCTGCTCTTCACCCTGCTGACGCATGACTGCACTGCAACCTACAGCAACAACCACATAGTGAAATTTGCTGACAACACAACTCTAGTGGGTCTCATACAGGTTGGAGGTCGACCTTCTGACCACGTGGTGCAGGGACAACAACCTCCTGCTGAACGTCAGCAAGACCAAGGAGATTGTTGTTGACTTCCGGAAAGGTCACACCCAACACCTGCCACTGACCATCGACGGTGCTGTGGTGGAGAGAGTGAGCAGCACCAAATTCCTGGGGGTGCACATCAGTGAAGACCTCTCCTGGACCACCAACACTGCATCACTTGCGAAGAAAGCTCAGCGCCGCCTGTACTTCCTGCAGAAACTCAGGCGAGCAAGTGCTCCACCAGCCATCATGACCACATTCTACCGAGGCACCATTGAGAGCATCCTCTCCAGCTGTATCGCTGTGTTGGGCGGAAGCTGCACTGAATACAACAGGAAAGCCCTGCAGCGCATAGTGAACACAGCTGGAAGGATTATTGGTGCTTCACTCCCCTCCCTGAAGGACATTTACACCTCCCACCTCACCCGCAAAGCGACCACAATTGTGAGTGATGCAAGTCACCCCGCTCACAATTTGTTTGATCAACTGCCCTCTCGGAAGAGGTACAGAAGCCTGCGCTCCCGCACCACCAGACTCACCAACAGCTTCATACACCAGGCTGTTAGGATGCTGAACTCTCTCCCCCCTCCACCCTCAGCTACATAACATCCTGGACTTGGACCCACAAAGGCTGCCTTGCACTACTCCACTTGCACTACTCCACTTGTACACTTTGCAACTTGTTGTTGTTGTCCTGTTGTCCTGAAAACACTTCTGAACACACTTCTGCTGCTCTTACATAACTTGCACCACTATGCCACTTGCATACTTAGGTCAAACAGAACTACCTCAGCCATTTATTGGCCTGACTTTTGCACTATTATATTGACTCTCTACTGTATGCACAATTGCACAATTTCAACTCAAATTTTGCTGCTCTTATTTTCTTCATTGTATGTGTCTTCTTATTTTTACTTTTTATATTGTTTACTTGAATGTTATGTTTGTCTGTGGACCTAATTGGTAAAATATGTCTTGTCTCCACCGTGGGATAGTGGGAAACGTAATTTCGATCTCTTCGTATGTCTTGACATGTGAAGAAATTGACAATAAAGCAGACTTTGACTTTGACGGGAGATGATTTTCTGTCGATTCAACGAAACCAAGTTTGCCATCGTTGCGCAAGTCGCCCAATTTCTCGCTATAGTTGTTAGACAATATTTTCTGTCGCTAGGGATGGCCAAAATTAAATCTAGCAACAAAGTCACTAATTGGCAACACTGAGCACTGACAGGTCTAGACCAAGACTTGGATAGACTTCCAGGTCACAGAAATCAGAACAAATAAATATCAAAATCAGTTTCGGCCCTGAAGCCATTTTTTAAACGTTATTAGGGGTTTGCACGGCGTGTCATCAGATCTGGACATCGCCATATTGGAGATACTCGCCTCATTAGAAAGCATTAGCCACTTGTATCCTTGTCAAGGAAAATGGTTAATTATTGCCGTGTTTTAGGTTGTACCAATAGGTTAGACTGAGAAAAACATCTGGTGTAGGTATCGACTTCCAAAAGTTATTAAAAAAACCAGGGAGAAGGGACAATAATGCCAGAAGTTATCAGAGGAAGGGGTCGCTTGTGGTTGAACTTGGTACTTCGTCTCCCTCACCCAATTTATATGGATCTGCGCTGCCAATAATCCGTAATTTCTCGATTTTCTTGTGGTCCAAGTCCTGCCCTATATGGCTTTGCATCTTAGACACATTTTCATGAGCTTTTCTGTTGTTTAGACACGGCTACAATCACGTAAGATATCCAAAGTGCATAATACTCCATTGTACTTCATTCACTGAGTATCGCCAATATGGCCGCGCGTGCTGGGTTACCATAGTTACCAGTCAGAACGTGACGTCGGTGCAAACCCCTAATACTTTGATCTGACCATGAAATCAGAGAGGGTTAAAGCGGAGCGAGAGGCGCAAACGTTCGACAATTTCCGCGTTCGATTATTGCAAGGGGGAGGGGGGAAAATCCCCCTTTATGCAGACCAGAGTAAACCCTCGCTGCACTAATGTCAATGGAGACTTGTGGAATTTTACCAATAAATTGGTCATTATGTCTTTCTGGATTTGTTGAGTTTTTTTTTGGAAAATTTTGTCATAATCTGTAAGTGTTTGGGATCATTTCAAGCCTAAAAGTGTAATTTTTTAGTGTCCGGATTTGTAATAAAATAACTTAATATCAGACCATGCTGCTGCCAGTTACTGTCCGGTTGTTAGCATGCTAGCTAGCCTCTTAGCTAAGGTAACATTTTAAACGGAGAAGTGTAATTTCTTTGAAATGACAACTAGCTGAATAACATTACTGACATTAGTTGGATAGTTGGATAGTTTATACTCAAGTGAATTTGCAACAGTATATTAAGTTTAAGCGAAGCCCTTCAACTACTAGTCACTTGTTAGCGCATAGCTGTATTGCCATAGCTACTCCCATCCACTTGTATAGCATTTTAAGCTAGCGTTAGGTAGCTAGCTAGCTCAGTTCACATGACTAATTAAATTATTCATATCATGTCCTAAAGAATGATTCATTGGTATCATACATGATTATAGACAATAATACTGTGAACACAATTATGTTTATCTGTTCTTATTGCTTATTAAGAGAGAAAGTTTATTTAGTGACGTAAGGTGACACTCCCACTTATGCAGACCGGAACTGTCCCGTTTTGCTCCCATAGTAACGAATTACGTTGCTCTATCTTGCTAGTAATCAAGGATCTTTGATGAAATCAAACGCCTGGAAAACAACGTGTCATTTATATGTTTGTATCACATTCATAAACAAATAATGAAATAACAAGTAATTTTTTGTTTTTTTTTCGTTTTTGATGGCATTCTGCTTTGGGGAATTATTATGACCGCCGCGCAGCGAAGCGGCGGTCATATAGGTTTAGTCAGATTTTTTTTTTCTTTTTCTTTTTCGCATGCCCAAATTTCCGTCAATGATTCCCGGGACACTGAAAGACCGGGGTACACGAAACTTGGTGGGCATGTAACCCCACATGGATAGAATGGAACCATCGTTTTTCGTTTTGATCTGTAGCCCCCCCGCTGGACTGGACCCCCCGAAAGGAGGGTAGGGCAGACACAGTTTTCTGTGAATATCTCGAAAACCGTAGGGTTTAGGAGGACCATTTTTTTTTGTATGTTGATCTCAAGGGGCCATGTCAACCCATTCCATAACCACTCATTTCATGTATAGCGCCACCTAGTTAAACACAAAAAAGTAAAAATGAGGTGTTGTAATTGAAGGTATCTGTGACCTAACATAGTCAAAACTGCACGAAATTGGAAGTGTAGGATCATTATGACACCCTCTGTATGCACGCCAAGTTTTGTGGAATTCCGTTCATGGGGGGCCACACAATAAATTAATTTATGTTACTATCCTTATTTATGTACTACCAACTGGCAAAAACTTGGTGGGCATGTACCCCCACATGGATAGCATGGAACCGTCATTTTTCGTTTTGATCTGTAGCCCCCCCCCCCGCTGGACTGGACCCCCCGAAAGGAGGGTAGGGCAGACACAGTTCTCTGTGAATATCTTGAGAACTGTAGGGCCTAGAATGACCATTTTTTTCCGTATGTTTGCCTCCAGGGGTCATGTTAACCCATTTCATGTGCACACATGTGCACAAACAGATACACACACACACACACACACATACATTCAATCATACGTATGACACATACTCACGCAGTAGACATATGTACGCTTGCATGCACAGGCACATACGCAGGCACACACACAAGCACGCACACACACACACACACACACATAACATAAACATAACACAAACAATCATGAATTTCTCAGAATTATGAACAGGCAAGATGGAGGTGGGGTTGTATAAAATGAATTTTACATGTGAAATCTATGAACTAATCATGTTTTGGTACTTGTTGTCTAGCAGATACCAGTGAGAATTGAGTGTGGATAATGCAATTTAGTGAGACAGTTAGAATCATATAGGCCTTTCAGCGTGATTTCTTTTTGTGGAAAAAATGCGCTGGATTGGGCGGCGGTCATATTTTGTACCGCTCTGCGGTACATCTAGTTTGCTATGGCATGGCCATGGTATTCAGATATACTGCAGATATGTTCAACATAGGCTGAACGTTATGTTTAACGTGCCATCTCCCAAAAATCGGCTAAATTTTAGTTAATCTCTAAAGCTAATGAGTCAAAATCGCTTCAGGCGGCGCTATCTTCCACCATCTGTAACCTGGCCTAGCTAGAACTATGGTGTTCTCCTCCCGGTGTTCGTGGTTCAGTCCAACCAAAAGCTCAAAAAAGGAACATTAGAAAATTGACGCATCATTTCAATGTTTAACTTCTGAACAGAAAACCTTAACTGTGCTCAATTGAAAATATGCAACATTTACTGTGCCGTCCTAAAGAATAGATAACGGATTTTTAAGCCTATATATTTTTTTTCATGTGAATTCTGCAAATAGAACATAGCACTGCAAACGGCTATATTTATTCCATCTTCATCATAACATTCTTTTTTTTTTTTTTATCATTGGCTAGGCCTATTCCATTATATGATAATGCTTTGGTAAGAGTAGCCTAATGTAAGCAGACGACCAATTAACATTATGCCCATTAGGCCTACACCAAAACAACCAAACCTTGCCATAATGGTCTCTGGTTAGTGAGAGCGTTGATTATTGACCGTCTGTCTGCAAGACATATGGTTGCTTGGCTATTCTTAGTGATCCAGAAAAAGGCAAATTGACCAGTAGCCTAAATAAATGTTATTCTCTTCCTTGATTAATACTGATTATATGCACATTTAATGTTGAAAACAAGTTGTGGATGTGTTATGAGATGGTGAAAAGCCAGAAAACTTCATGTACGCACGCACAGTGGGCTAACAGCAATAAGTTAAGGGGAACAACAAGTTGATAACGTAAGCGGAAGGACACAATTTATAACACACGGAACTGAGAGCTCGTTGTCATGTGGGTGGGTGGGACCTAGGCCTTGCCTACTACTGAATACGTAGACACAGAGCCATATTAGACATTCTCTGGTAGACATAGGTTGTGTCAGCGTAGTCAGAGAATCGAGGTAATCTAACGTCAAACTGAGAGTCGATTGCTCGCTCATATTCTGCACCTAGAGTGTCATCTTTTAAGACGTTCAACAATGGTTGCGAAGCAAAGGATTCGTATGGCTAATGAAAAACACAGCAAAAACATCACACAGAGAGGCAACGTAGCCAAATCGACGGTAAGGATGGGTTCTCGATCCAGCTGTTTCGGTTAATGGGTAACCAAAGGTTTTCCGTAAAGTTAGTTAGATTGCTTTTTGTCTTATACAGAGTAGCCTACAGGTCTTGTGGAAAGTATATTTTCCCACTCAACGTTGATTCAGAGTCCAGACCCTTTAAATTCTTTCTATGAGATTCTAAAGAAGGTCTGATAATTAATAACAATCTCTGTATGAAATGTTTTTTGTTTGTTTGTTTTTTCATGCAGAAGAGCAACTCTGATGACAAAGTTTCTGTGGGACCATGGCTTTTGGCTCTCTTCATCTTTGTTGTTTGTGGATCAGGTGGGTATTTCATTTCATAGGTAGTTGACTGATGGCAGCCATCCACATGCATATTTATCTGACCCCTCATCTGTGTGAAATAATAATTTGGTTGCTCAGAGAAGCCATATTATTGGGTTGTTATTGTAGGAAGTCCCTTTTTTGACAAAAATAGATTGTGTTGAGATAGGGACTGTGTGTGTAGGACCTACAAGATTTCATCTTTGAAAAACCTTGGTGTGAAAATGAAGGTTAGATCGCCTAAAGATAAAGACCCACACTGTGTACACATGGCAAGGCTGGTGTGATAGCAGGCATGTGTTACATGTGAGTGCCTTTGCAGGTGTTCATACTCACATAAAGTGTTGAGATCAGTCTTTCACCACAGCAGCCCCCTGTTAGCCTGGCCCCACCTACCTAGATATTCTTTCAGGTCTTTAGATCTGATCTTTTAGATCTTTCTTTCTAGTCTGGAACACCATAGTTCATAACCATTTCCCTCAGACAAGAAACATGTCTGGCCAATCAGCGACTAGAGGGGAAGACGAAACTGAAACTTATTGTGATAAACAGAAGAAGCAACACCTGCAAACATCAAAACATGCAGTTGGGAAAATGCAGAAATGTATTTACAGAAAAGGTAGACCCACATACATTGTTTCTTGACTGCTGATGCTGTTTATTGTCTGTTTGTAAAGTATAGGTGTACTAGGAAATAACGTTAGGAATCTCTGATCAATGTGATTGGTAAGGCTGGACCAATAATTTCAAAGTTAGTGCCCGTTGTGATGTAGCAAACGCTTCCCAATCGAGAGTCACCAGACTCTATTCACTTTGTGAATGAGTTTGGATTTTTCCAGGCTAGCCCTCTGCCAAATAATCTTTCCTGTCTGAGATTACAGAGCTTAAATATGAGGAGATAGGGCCACTGAATGCCTGGTTAAAAAGCCATTGAGCATGTTGGAACACATTTAGCCTAGCTCCTCTTTGCCTTGGCACTGTTTTGACCTGAGATCTTGTATGTATGAAAGGAAAGTCAAACCACTGTCTAAAGAGTTCTTTAGCACATTCCATTAACATTTAAATGAATGAAATTCTGAAATTATTGCCAAGCATTCTAATATGCTTATGCCATCATGGAAAAAAAAAATCAATTGATGGTCATGTACTGGTCATGCAGTACATTCAGGTAGCCACCTGATTTTATTTGATAGCCACAGAACGTTGCTGAGCCTAGCCTTGACCATCTGAGACAATCCCAGATCAGAGGCTTGTACAGTGGGCACTATAAATGATGCATGATGCATGCGCATCGCATCATGCGCCTCCTTTCATGCTCATCACTCTGGATTGGATGGATGCATGGGCATATTCCAGGATAACACTGCTTTCCCCTCATTGGTGTTGGAATAAATTTTAACCGCAAAAGCCTTTCTGGGCTTGTGTCTGTCTGGTTTTAATTTTTCATTGTGTGTGTGTGTGTGTGTGTGTGTGTGTGTGTGTGTGTGTGTGTGTGTGTGTGGTTTTCCTGATGCTGATTGTTTTACCCTTTTACAGCAATTTTCCAAATCATTCAGAGCATACGCATGGGCATGTGAAGTGAGAGGACCAACAATGATTCCAATGATTCAGCATTCCAAAATGTCATCCATTCCAGCATGCCCAGGAGGGCTCACTGACTATGAAGTGGTTTAGCTAAGATTCGTGTACCCATGGAGATCAATCTCCTGTTTGTGCCTTAAGACATACACAGAATAACTTCCAAAAAGCCATACAGTTGCATTCCAGTTAAGGCTGTCTGATTTGATTTAATGGCACTGGGTTGCAGTAGGACCTGTTAAGACTATATTTTGGGATTTGGGGTTTGATGCTCAAATTCTGTAACAGTATAATGTAATTGCTACCTAGACTTGCTTTTTCTTCTCATGAAAGATATGATGTGACCAGATTTGCACAGGTCTGAATGAGCTTTAGCCTAGACTAGAGTATACTATAAGCACACAGAATGTTCTAATTTATGTAGCTTAGGTTTAGCTTGTTTAATTTTCTAATAATCAACATTGACTAATTAAAGCCACTTGTTTTAACTGCTTTATACAGACACCTGTTTCTGGATAGAGATAGCCTAATGAATAGGCCTATCTCTTGAGGGAGTGAAAATGAATAATAAATCAATGAATAATGATGCAATTTAAAACTTCATTACAACCTCATTGCATTCTTGTGGAGTTTCTGTTTACCAACTATACCATAGACTCAATGTATAAATAAGGGTATAGCCTATGTTTGTAAATTCTGGGCATTGCTGCTGTAAAACATCTTAATGCTTAGTCATTGTTTCCAGGATCATTCATTATACGCTTTACATCCTTCATAATGATAAATGGTGTGCAGCATGTGGCCACTAGAGGGTAGTAAACCTACAGTTATTAGGCCTAATGGTAGGATAATGCAAGTAAATAAATTGTACAAAGAAGTGAAAGAACTTTAAAAAAAATAAGAATAAGAAGCACCTGATCCACAAACAACAAAGATGCAGAGAGCCAAAAGAAATTAAACACACAAATATAATTAAGTTACACCAACATTATTGATTTGTTCAATTGCTAAAAACTGTAGGTTGTGTTAAAATGACATACGGTAAACTCCAGAACAATAAGGTAGGCCACAGTGAAGGGCTGAGGGTCAGTGACTGAAGGCTATACATTTATTTTTTATAGCCTTTCATAGCCTATGATTTGTGCACTGCAAAGTATTAAGTATCAAAGTATCTAACACAACAACGCAACAAGCTGTGTAGCACCAGAAAATGTCTAATAAGGGGAGAACCTTCACTCTCGGAACTCTTCCGGTGTGGTACTGCATCTAGGGGCGCTCGCGGGCGAGTCCAGAATGAATGGAGGTCTATGGAGCTGTACCCCTCAAAATCTACTTTTCTCGGGATATAATTTTTTTTTCAAGTAATTTGAATATTGTATTCGAAAGGGGAGACAAAGACAATACACTTGGTTGAGTATTATATTTTTTAAAGTCACTTAATTGTTCTTAAAAGCCTTTCAAACGTGTCAATGACGTCATTCATTAGCATGATCATAGCATAGCATAGCATCAATGCTAGCGTGTTATGGGCAACAACGACCCAACCTGTAAGAAAACGAAAGAACATGACTCCCGGATTATTTAACTTTTGATTGATAATCCATATCCATTTTGCGAAAAATAAAATAAAATCTGAGGGTTTCAGTTGTTAAATAGGTGAAAACAATAAATATAGCCATGTAGCTCCATAGGACCCCATGTATTTTGGACTCGCCCGCGATCGCCATCTAGGTGAACTCTGGTGAACTGCAGCCAAATTCGGTTTGTATGGGATTAATAGAGAGTGGGGAGGCTCTCCGTAGACGGGCTCTGATAGCACACACAAACTGTTCAGGCCTGCTTGATGTCCTCCTCACCAGCAGATGTCCCACCATGGGCCGTCGGTCAGTTAGGCCTCCCATTTGTTAGTCAAGTTGGTTAAAACTCATACGACTTTGAAAAAGTATCTAAGGTCACAGAAACTCACTTTACGAAATATCGGCTGCCTACAATATATAAGACATGCTTGACAGGGAAATGATACGCCAGTCCATGCTTGACTGGTAAATGATCATTGGGTCATCGGAAATGATACGCCAGTCCATCAGAGAATAGGCTTGTTCGACTTGGACTGAGTCTGACTTGGTCTGGCTTTCTACGTAAACGTGATCTTCAGAGGCTAGCCGGGAGGAGCTACAACAGAGGGCAGCTCATCCCGGACAGACAGGCTACAGTCTGCCTGACGTGACTCGCGGGAGACATCGCGGAATGTTGTTTGCAATAAACACAGCAGAACTTTCATTCTTACTCATTAAAATGAGCACGATGACTGACGAAATAAATTCTTATGATGTAGTTTAAATAAACCACTGTTGTCATACAGTTAACAGGCCTGCATTGTAGCACATAAATTCAATATCAAGTGTTTCCCCTATATGTGTGTCTATCTATTTAGCCAACAGCAGAAAATAACAGAATATCCAAACATTTTCAGTTGGCTAGCCTACCATTGTTGCAGAAATCACGTATAAGAAGGTATCCCTTCGATTTCTGTTTATTTTCGCATATTCCAACATAAGGAAGCAGCATGAGACTCCCGTCATAATCGTCATGAGGACATTCCTCCCAAATGGCCCTATCACGTCTTTGAACTGACGTCATGAGGGCGTGTTTTAGCTCGTGCAGCTCGTGGAAGGCAACTGCAAGATCTGTCTGCAGGCTAAGACTCCCGCGATATTTTAAGGTCATGTGACATGGTGTCACAGTGGTAAGTCCCTCCCCGGCTGACAGAAGTCGGACAGAATTTCTAACCAGCAAGCATTGCGTCCATCCCAGTATGCATTGTGTTCAACCCAGCATGCATCACATCAAGTCAGATCTGCACAGATCTGCCTCAAGTCGAACACGCCTATTAGCCTACACAACAATAATGTATTATTTAGCGTAAGGCATCACATTTTCATGGCATGATCTCTAATGTCAGTTCTAGATTAGAGGCTGAAGTAGCCTGCTAGCGAGAGACTTCTGTAATATCAATAAAAATTGACCTACATAGCGAAGTTTGTTCCCTGCTGGCAAGTAAGTAAGCAATCAAGCACAAAAAAGGCTGTCACTTGAATGGCGTTTGCTAACGTTAGCAATCAAACAATCTTAGATAGCTAAAACGTTTTTGAAAGAGAAAAGTGAATTATTTTATGGATTTCAGTCGGATCCCTTGGCGTTATGCCGTAAAACCTATCAATCTGAGCATGCGTGACTCACATCGGGGAGTGACAGCGTCCATCCCAGTATGCATTGTGCTCAACCCAGCATGCATCACATCAAGTCAGATCTGCACAGATCTGCCTCAAGTCGAACACGTCTATTAGGCTTGTTCGACTTGGACTGAGTCTGACTTGGTCTGGCTTTCTACGTAAACGTGATCTTCAGAGGCTAGACGGGAGGAGCTACAACAGAGGGCAGCTCATCCCGGACAGACAGGCTACAGTCTGCCTGACGTGACTCGCGGGAGACATCGCGGGAAATATCGCGGAATTTTGTTTGCAATAAACACAGCAGAACTTTCATTCTTACTCATTAAAATGAGCATGATGACTGACGAAATAAATTCTTATGATGTAGTTTAAATAAACCACTGTTGTCATACAGTTAACAGGCCTGCATTGTAGCACATAAATTCAATATCAAGTGTTCCCTATGTGTGTCTATCTATTTAGCCAACAACAGAAAATAACAGAATATCCAAACGTTTTCAGTAGGCTAGCCTACCATTGTTGCAGAAATCACGTATAAGAAGGTATCCCTTCGATTTCTGTTTATTATCGCATATTCCAACATAAGGAAGCAGCATGAGACTCCCGTCATAATCGTCATGAGGACATTCCTCCCAAATGGCCCTATCACGTCTTTGAACTGACGTCATGAGGGCGTGTTTTAGCTCGTACAGCTCGTGGAAGGCAACTGCAAGATCTGTCTGCAGGCTAAGACTCCCGCGATATTTTAAGGTCATGTGACATGGTGTCACTGTGGTAAGTCACTCCCCGGCTGACAGAAGTCGGACAGAATTTCTAACCAGCAAGCATTGCGTCCATCCCAGTATGCATTGTGTTCAACCCAGCATGCATCACATCAAGTCAGATCTGCACCGATCTGCCTCAAGTCGAACACGCCTATTGTCTAATAAGGGGAGAACCGCCACTCTCGGGAAGCTTCCGGTTTCTGAACTGGTTGCAGTTCCAATTCTGGTTCCACATGAGGGCGCTCACGAATAAGTGCAGAATGAATGGAGGGCTATGGAGCTGTACCCCTTAAATCCACTTTTCTCGGGATATAATTTTTTGGCCAGAAATTTGAATGTTGCATGCGAAAGAGAGGGCAGAGAAAATACACACCGCTGAGTATTATATTTTTTGAGTCACTTATTTGTTCTAAAAAGCCTTTCAAATGTGTCAATGACGTCATTCATTAGCAGAAAGCTAGTGAGTTGTGGGCAATAACGACCCAACCTGTAAGAAATCGAAAGGACGTAAGTACTCGTTCATTCAACTTTTGACCTATAATCCATATTGATCTTGCAGAAACCACAATACAATTTTCGCTTTTTCAAGAACAACCAGGTTAAAGAGACACATTTAGCCGTCTAGCTCCATAGTCCCCCATTGTTTTTGCACTTATTCGTGATCGCCCCTAGCGGAACTGCAGCAGATTGCAGGTACAATGGAGTTAATAGGGAGTGATACGGCTCTCCCTAAACGGGCTCTGAGTCCATCCATAGACATATGAGTCCATCCTGCCACTCTCGGAAAACTTCCGGTTTCTGAACTGGTTGCAGTTCCTGCTGTGGTTCCACATGAGGGCGCTCGTCCACGAGTGCAGAATGCATGGAGGTCTATGGAGCTGTACCCCTCAAAATCCACTTTTCTCGGGTTATAATTTCTTTTCAAGTAATTTGAATATTGTATTCGAAAGGGGAGGCAAAGGAAATACACTTGGTTGAGTATTATATTTTTTAAAGTCACCTAATTGTTCTAAAAAGCCTTTCAAAACGTGTCAATGACGTCATTCATTAGCACAATGCTAGCGTGTTATGGGCAACAACGACCCAACCTGTAAGAAATCAAAAGGACATAAGTACTCGTTCATTCAACTTTTGACCTATAACCCATATTGAAGTTATACAAACTACAATCAAATCTGAGATTTGTCAACGACAATCAGGTGAAAGAGACAAATTTAGCCGTCTAGCTCCATTGACTCCCATTCATTCTGCACTCATGGCGATAGCCCCCAGTGGAACTCTGGTGGAACTGCAACCAAAATTCGGTACAATGGGACTTAATACAGAGTGGCCAGGCTCTCCGTAGACGGGCTCTGGACATCCTCCTTTCTCCATCCGTCATTTCCTGAAGAGGCAGCACTATAGTTGTAGTTCCGTACTAACACTGTAACGCTGTCATCGAGTTTGAACACTGCCACTGTTGCTGGGGCTGGTAAAACAGATAGGTTATTACCTTGTTGCTTTCTCGAAAAACGTAATGCGCTCTTTCGTACGTAACTAACAGCTGTCGCTTACTGTTCATGACGGGAGGGTACACAGGGTATCGAGTTAAGAGAAATCAACTTCAAATCAAACTCCGACCTCTGCAAGGGTAAGTAAGCGTTTAGCTCTGGGGGCTTTATGACAAGCTAGCAAGACAATTTTGTAGTCCAAACCATTCCTAATTTGTGCAATGGAATCGCCATGCTAACACGCTTCATCATCACCGTAATGAAACTAGTTTGGTAGTCTTTGCAAAATGTAAGATGCTATCTTGATTGCTAACTGAAGTTGCTGGTATGTTGTTGACACTATGTCAAAGACTTGATGTTATGCAATGTTGAATGCCATTTGCGTTTATGTCCAGGACATATACTAACTATAACGTTAGAGAATATATTAAACAACCTTATCTCAATGGCAAAAGATCGTTGGCCTATATTGCAGTGTTCAGTGTCACCCGGTCGGCTAACTTAATCTATCGTTTGAATACTTGAGCTGCTTCATCATCTTACCTTAACCCGGCTAAGGATTTCGAATTGTTGTCTGTGCAGGGAAACCTGTTAAATCTTGGTTTAACGTTAGCCTTCTAGTGAGCTAGCCACGAGAAATAGCTGCTATCGACAAGTTTGTCGTGATTGTAAGTTGGTAAGATGGCTTGCAATATGGTAAGTTTGCTTTCCAACAACTAAACTGAATAGTGGTAACTTCAGCTGTTTTGTCTGGAGAGACTGGGATCTACGCTCTGTTGCTATTTCAGATGTAGGCTGACTGACTGTAAATAAGACGGCCAGCTACAAGGCAGGACAGCTGCAGTAAGGCTACTCCTCTCCTTTGAGCCTTGTCATATTGTCATAACCATAACATTTAATTGTGTTAAATGTTTACTGTTATGCCAAGAACAAAATCGTTGCTTCCATTTTTGCACATTTGTCTGCATAATGGACGTTACTTACTTGATCACATGGGCATGGATGGAGTCACATAACATGAATCAAGACTTGTTTGCAGACATGTGATAGTACAATATGATTATGATTAGCAGAAATGTGCCTTACAGAGGGCCTGTTTAGAACATAGGCCTAGATTTACACACTAGAATCCCAGGCCACCTTATTGCATTACCAGAAGGGTAAACATGGGAGTAGTAGCTGCAGCTGTATGACACTTTCTGTTTAGTTAGATTTTGGTGGCACTGAATATAGCATAGTGGGAATGCCCCAGCATTTCTGTTGACTATAGCATAATTAGAATGGATGATACAATTTAGCCACATGCTGGGAACTGTGGCCTGAGTTTCCCACAGCCTAGTCCAAACATGAACAAAGCTCACATAGGCGATGACAATTTTGACAAGTACAAAATAAAAACACTCACATGATTGGATGGTGCATAGACCACAAAGAAATTAGCCTGTGAACATAGTTTACTTGCTTCAGCTACTGTCTCAGGCTTAACCTCATTCATTGTTTGCCTATTTTACTCTGTGAAATGAAAGCATTGATCAGGCACAGTAATGCACTACTAGTTTAAAACATTAGTCAAACATTAGTGAAATCTCATGTAAAAACAGCTGTGCTGGTGTACAGTTACACACAGTGTGAGAGTGTAAAGATTTTGAGACATTTGTTCTCAGTGTTGATGATGATGGCGTGTTTGTTTGTGTGTGTGTGTGTGTGTGTGTGTGTTTGTCTGACCTCAGAACTCTTTATGTAATATCTTCCCAGCATGGAGGCCCATGGTTCAGCACGACTGCTGTCCCGGAAGAGAAAAAGAGAGGAGTCAAATGGCGAGGCAGAGGAGGGGGAGCGGCAAGGCAAGATCAAGCGATGCACTGTGGTCAGTCAGACGACATCTTCCATGTTTTACTCTCCCCCCACTCCACAGGGTCCTTTAAGGCATGCAGCTGTTCAGCAGTTACTCAGCATAGCATTTAGTGGCACACTTATAACATTAGGGTGGCCTACATATCAAGGGGCACACACATTTGTGACATTTGCACTGGACTTTAAGCAGGTGTTTAATGTTCACGTGCCTAATTGTGGAAAAATATTAAAGTAATATTCCAATATGGTGGGGAAAATCTTGTGCCTTTTAGAATTCCTTTAACATCTTGAGCTAGAAGCATATTTTAACATGTGTTAACAAACATTTCATTCCTGTTTTTATAAAGTCAGTAAGCAGCTTATTATGCATTACTATTTAATGTTATATTAATGTTCTATTAATGGGTAGCCTAGTTTTGTAAGTAGTTGTTAGAGCAGAGAGCAGAGTTATTGTTTTTGTATTTGGTTGTAGCTTTGGCTGTTGGCTTTGGTTTTGTTTGTCGTAAGATAAATGGACGTCAGAAAGATGGCAGTTGGGAAGCAAATATAGTCTTGTATTAAGTGTTTTTCTCCTGTTGGTTGCTCAGGCTTTGAGAGACCCAGCACCATATGCAGATCAACTTGAGTCGATGGAGAACCAGCCTTATGAGCGTGTGAGCATGGAAGAGGCTCTCAAAGGGACTGCACGTGAGTCTCTCTCTGACACAAATCATGGTGACCACTACTGGCTCTGGCCATATGGCAATCACAGGCTCTGCGATCATGATTGGACAGTGGAAGAATGTCAAATTAACATGGAGAGAGAGCCTTGTAATACCCTTGATCAGGTATTATGAGTAAACTCTAGCTGGTCTTACAAGCCTTGGGAGTTGTAAATGACGACTCAATGAATTTCACTGTGGGAAATGCATTTCTCTATGGGTCCATTTTTATTCATATTAAGACGTAACAAAACAGCTAAGCGTGGGTATTTTCAATCAGTTTTAATCAGTTTTTCATCAGCACGTATAAAAGCATATATTTAGTGTGTAACCACAGTGCTATACTGTTCTGTGGCTTTGCTGATTTAGCGGACAGACCAGTGCGAGTGTATGCTGATGGGATCTTTGACATGTTTCACTCTGGCCATGCGCGAGCCCTAATGCAGGCCAAAGGACTGTTCCCAAACACACACCTCATCGTTGGTGGTGAGCTCATTTCCATTTTAATATTTTTTTCTCTCTCTCTCTGTCTTGCCTCTCTCGGTCTGATTTTTGCCTGTTTGCAGTTGAATGTTACTGGTGAAGGTTGTTCTGACGCTCAATTCAATTGCTTAGACTGCGCTTAGACTATTTTCTCCGTGTTTTTTTCCCCCTCCTTGTTTCCTCCTCTCGGTGTCCTTGATCATAAATGTAAGTTTTAAAATGGATTTTGAGCAAAACAGTTCTGCCCAAGAGCTTCTTAGTACCGATGGAGGTGTAGCCCTTGTGGTAACGGTAGTCTTGTATTCAGTGTCTTTCCCACCTCACCGCAGTGTGCAGCGATGAGCTCACACACAAGCTGAAGGGCTTCACCGTCATGAATGAGGATGAGCGCTACGATGCTATCAGCCACTGCCGCTACGTTGACGAGGTCGTCCGGAACGCACCCTGGACACTCACACCTGAGTTTCTGACCAAGCATCGGGTAAGAGGAAAGGAACGTTGTTGGGTGTATCTAGAGTAGAGTTCTTTTTTGTTTAGTGTTAGAACATGAATTCTTAACGGCTAGTCCCAAGGTTTCCATTGCTCTCAGAGAAACTAGAAGAGAAGGTGTTTTTGTAGCTTTTGTAGCTACTTTCATAATATGACTGTTTAACTGTTTAAATTTAGTCTCCATGTGGATGGTTATTGTACTTCCTAGCCTGTGTGTAACATCCTGACTTTTTGTTTTCAGATTGACTTTGTGGCCCATGATGACATCCCATACTCCTCAGCAGGAAGTGATGATGTTTACAAACACATCAAAGAAGCTGGTAGGTGCCAATTGCCCCTTTAGATGCTGGCTACAAAGTGAACAGTTTCTCCAAAAACATAAGGATTTCCATAATGTCTCATAATCTATTTTTTTTTCCCCTTTGCTGTGATTTTTCAGGAATGTTTGCCCCAACCCAGCGGACAGAGGGCATTTCCACCTCTGATATCATCACGAGGATTGTCCGTGACTATGACGTTTATGTGCGCCGCAACCTACAGCGTGGATACACTGCGAAGGAGCTGAATGTCAGCTTCATCAATGTAAGAACTGAGTATCCTTTTTTTCAATAGGTGTTTCATTTGGCAAATGTCATTAAATGCCATGTAATAACTTGATATTGTATTGAGTGTTATTATGATCTCCGCTAGAGCAGTGCAGTGCAGTGCAGCATGACCAAGTTTTGTCAGATTCGTCTGACAATCCTGGGACCCCAGAACACCGAGGCATAGAATAGAAGCTTTTGTTTCCCGGAGGCCACTTCCCTACCCTTCTATTCTTGTTGTGGTTGTGGACATTGGACGTCATATTGGCTAGAACACTATTTAAAACTGGTTTTATTGTTATCATCGGTTATTAGGTATCATTTGGCAGTGTGGATTTGCCTTTACACCCCCCAAAAGGTGCTAGAACCTCAGGGTTCTTTTGCTTTGTACCCTAAGTGCATATGTGTGATTTCCCCACGTTCCAGGAGAAGAAGTACCACTTGCAGGAGAGAGTGGACAAAGTGAAGAAGAAAGTGCGCGATGTGGAGGAGAAGAGCAAGGAGTTTGTGCAGAAGGTGGAGGAGAAGAGCATCGACCTCATTCAGAAGTGGGAGGAGAAGTCCCGGGAGTTCATCGGCAACTTTCTGCAGATGTTCGGTCCAGAGGGTGCCCTGGTGGGTCTCACTCCAAATGGTGGATGCAGTAGAGAGGCGGAAAAGTGCTGCTTTGTATAGGTTTTAATTGCACAACACTTCTTACCTCAAGATACGGCTAATAATAGCTTAACCTATGCTTCACTCAAAGCAACACCACTAATAAAAAGTAGGCATTTACTTTCTTAAGTATCTCTGAATTACTGAACTAAAATGAAAATACATTATTCTCTGCAATATAACTGTAGTTCTGAAGTATTGATGGGGGAAGACTGAAAACCAGATCTCCAGTGCTTGCTAAAGCGTCTCTCCCTCTCCCTCCCTCGCTCCAACAGAAGCACATGCTGAAGGAGGGGAAGGGTCGTATGCTACAGGCCATCAGCCCGCGGCAGAGCCCCAGCAGCAGCCCGGCGCGCGAGCGTTCCCCCTCGCCCACCTTCCGCCTGCCCTTCTTCACCAAGACCTCACCATCCTCCTCCCCCCACTCCCTGCATGGCAGCGTCTCCCACGGTTACCAGTTTGGGGCGCGAGGACAGGCCATCAGCGAAGATGACGACGATGACGATGATGATGACGAGTAGGGCGAGCATCCGCCATTCCCACTCTCGCTCACTCACACAACTGTTTTAGCTGCTGACTGCAACAACCTCACACCCCTCATCATCAGCATTTTATACCCCACCTGTATTTGTTCCCTTGTCTTTCATATCACGTTCATATTCACGTTGATTCTCCCTAGTTCATGGACATTAGTCTTGCAGAAACAAACACACTAAAACACATAGATTGTTATTTAATTGGGGTTTTGTGTTGAGCAATCTGGATCAAGTTGACAGGGGACAGTATCCCAACAGCTTTGTTTTACTTCTCAATCTTAATGTATACACTCAGTTTCAACACTTGTAGCATAGAAAAGAGTTGGGGAAGATTGTATTATCGACAGCCTTGCATAGGGCTACAACTACACAGTCCTCGTGCTCTCTAATTTCAGTATTTGCGAGGTGAAAATGCTCTTTATATCACAGAATTAATAGGTTAAACTTTTATTATACTAATAGTAGTGTAACCAATATTTAAGTTTCACAAAAGATCATGAAGATACACAAATGTAAAGCACTAACCCTCTGATTTCATCTGCATGTTGCTCATGCAGAGAAGATGAGCTGTGGGTGGTCAAGTCGTATGTGTAGTCGTATATGTACTCAGGTGCAGAATGCGGCTTTCCACCGTCTGCACACTGCTCTTGTTGGAGGTCATCGTTGTCTGAGCACAGTCCATGGCTCCACTTCATCGTTGTCTGAGCACAGTCAAGCTCCTAGTGACCCCAAGAATTACTTAGCACTGTGAACGTTTGTTTACCTTTGTGAAAAGATGCCAGTGGTTCAACTGTACTGATTCCACAGCAGTCACTTTATTTTTCCTTGTGTTTGACAGCTGTATGTTATTTTACTTTGAACACAATTTTAATTTTTCTTTAACTTAAGGTGACTTTAAGGTGAATCACTCCATGGTCAGTTTGGGAGACCTGAACAAGTGTATGAACAGCTAAAATAGGCATTTTGTTTGTGTTTTATGAAGGAAATGTGATTTTCTGATTTCGTGTTTAAAATCAAGTAGATTAAAAATAGAAGAATTTAAATTATCCTACCACTGTTAATCAATGACTATATTGTTTGAAGTACATTTTATTATTTTCTTCAGGAGAACTGTGAAATGTTACTGAAAGCACAGCGACCCTTGAGGCATTTAGCAAAGGTGTGCCTGATTGTTACTGCAAGTATTTTATTCCTTTAAGTCTTTCCTTAAAACTTATTGATGGCGTTTTGTTTCTCTATAAAATCATGAGCTGTGTAAAGTTCACAACAGCCTGTTAGTTACATAGATTCACCTCTGCCTTTGATAAGGAACACCAATATTGACACAGACTATATATCTGTATCAAGACTGTCATGCAGGCCTTTTTGTTATTTTACCCTTGGCTTGTGAATGTACAGTACATCACGGAAGGGCAAAAGAATCACCTAAATGAAAATAAATCTCCTAAACACAAACATGACTCTTCAGTTCACTGACACATATGTAAAAGTGTATTTGACTCATAAAACAAGCTAGACATACCGGTAATCTCTGAGAACAAAGACCAAAACATTTGAAACAGATGACAAAAAAAATATGACACAACACAGCTGTTTCCATGATGTATTTTTATACTGAACTAGACAGTGACCAAGTTACTGAAAGGGAGATCAGACACAGACACTAAAGGTATGATAGTCAGTAAGGGGCAACAACAGAGACCAATCCACAAAAGTAGAGCTTGCAATGAAGGGGTCCAGTGGCTTAGTCACATCGCATAGGCCTGATGCTCTGGTCCAGGCAAGGAGGGTAGCTGGAGGGTGCTACCCCCGACCCCTGGAAATACTGGAGGGGGGGAATCAGAAGGTGATGCCTCCTGATACAACAATTCAATCCCCATTGGCCCACTGAACCAATTCATTGGGTCACTCAGTATACAGACAGACAAAGAAAACAAGCGTTCACATTTTGCATATTTCTTTTAAGCTTTGCCGTTTTTTTGTTATATAATTCGTCCACAAATCGGGAGAGGACTGGGGAGATGGATATACTGTAGGTAGAGATAGAGGAGGGAGGGAGGATTTCAGCTGTTCACTGGCTCATTAACAGCGTGTCTCGTAGATGCCACTACGACCGATATAACGCACCCATTTGATCACATCATGGTCGCTGTAGTTCAGTTTGGACTCAAACACCTTCAGGTAGCGCACCTTCAGCCCAGATGGTGCAAATGGAACCTGAAGTACATAAAAGGGATTTGAAAAAAGTAGTTTTGATCATGACAAACAGAAAAAAATAGTAAAAATTACATAATACTAAAATATTATTATTTCAACAGCCACAAAATGCGACAGGAAGACTGTACCTCGAAGTTCATGGAGATGGGTGGGCGAGCCCACTTCTTCTTGTCATTGGTAGGGAGCAGCTCGATCTCAGCACTGATCTGGGACTCCTTCATTCCAGCCATACGCTTGATCCTAACCGGAGAGGGCACACACACACACACACACGGCAGTTAGCCCTGCATCACCCACACATAAGTACACTATTCTTGTTGTTTGCCACTGCATATGAGAGAAAGAGAAAGAGAGAAAGAAAGAGAGAGGCCAGCAGAACACAAAGAAGCTCAGCTCAGAATACTCACTTCCACACAATGGCATTCTCGCTGGCCTTGTACTTGGCCTTTCCCTTCATGCAGATCACCTGAACCCCACTTGTGTTCAGAGGAGTCGGAATGCGGACCTAGAGGAGGCACACAGAGAGTCAACACCAAGAGAGCTGGTCCAGAGAGGCCCTGAGGATGCAGACGCTCTGGCCAGGTCTTGCTCACCTCAATCTTCTGTGCCAGTAGGGAGGGCTTGAAGTTGGACTTGATGACCACCTTCACCTCCAGCTTGGTGCGGCCCACCTCTCTCACCAGTGGAATGACACGGAAGGGCAGGATGATGTCCTTAGTGGTCCGATACCTGCCCACAGCATTCACACAGGGGGGCGGGGGGGTCCTCATTTTTAACTGAATCTGAATTACACAGCAAAAGGTATCCCCCCAAGGACAACTAACAGATGTCAATGCACAATTAGAGCAAAGTATATTTTGTATCATTCTGAGGCACACCAACAGCCCAGCAGGGTGGACTACAGTTCTTCTACTAAATATGCACTTTTTCTCTGCTCCCAGCCGAATCGTGCTTGGCGTCCCCACTCACCTCATGAGCTCATACTCGCCATCTGGAGGGATGAAGCTGATGCTGCGCTCCGAGTCAAACTTGCTGAGGCGCACACACTGGTGAAAGGTGCAGTCGTCGATGGCGATGGACTGCTTCCCGCTGCTGGAGAACATACACAGTGGGAGGGAGAGTAAGCTACGCTAATCTAACCTAGAGGAGCTTAAAAGTATTGTGAACACACCTGATGTCTACCTGATATCTTCAGTGATATCTACACAACCACAATAACCTTATCTACTAATGGGGGAGGGGGGGGGGGGGGACACATGGTACAATGACAAGCTTTATGTTACCATCACTAACAAGTTATGTGCTAAATAGAGATTTGTAGTCTGGTGTGTGCAATGCTAATATGCCAAACGGAAAGGGAGACCACAAGACACGGAACACAGAGAGGGAGATGGGTGTGAAGGAACGAATGCCAGAGATACAGTACCTGCCCCCTAACTCACTGAGGTACAGCACAGAAAGAGAAAGCAAGGGGAATGCAACAGAAGTACACAACTTCAGAACTCAAACAAAACCAACTGTGACGTCCACACCTTAAAGCATATAAACAGCTAGCCTAATGAAATACACTGGATATATCTGTACACATGAACATAATGAAATAAACATACAGAACACCAAGACAAAGGTCACTACAAGCCTCCCCTTTACAATTATCCCTTCACATCTGCAGGCAGTCAAAAAAGTGAAAAGAAAGGCCTTCACAGACTCACCTCTTCCCGGCCTCGTCTGTAGTTCCGCCCTTTCCCTGCTTGTCAATCACAATTTTGTCATTCATGCCAAATTTGCATTCGGGCATTCCACTCAGGTAGCTCTTCATCACCACTCGCCCAGACACGTGCGCGCTGAGGACCTGACCTGCAGCAAGGGCACACAGCAGCAGGCTCAGTCAAAACAGCAGATGCTCCATACTATTACATTACAACACAGCACAGCACAGATTACTTAGTAAGTTTAGAACATGTGAGGCAGGGGGGCGGGGGGCTTTGGTCTCCATACAGACTCGCAAACAAATCACATTTCACACCACTGCAGACGTCTACCTTGTGGGGACATGAGCAGGTTGACACTTTCCAGCACGTCCAGGAAGAGCTCGTTGCGGCGATACTTGATGCCCTCCCGACGCCAGCCTATCTGTCCAGTCACCTGGCTGGTGATCTGAGACTGCTCTTCCTTGGTCTGTGGGGTCACAAGCAGAATGGTCGGTCAACAAGCCCTGAATCATGTCTGACATTGGACATACAAGGATAAACGAGATTAGTCGAGTCATCATTACCTGATGCTGTGGGTTTCAAGTTCCATCACAGAAGACACGATGGGAAATGAAAAGGGAAAAGCGTTTTAAATATCAGTAACTAGATGTGAATTGTGTTGATGCTTTGTAAGGACTGTCTGAGCAGGCGTCTCACCTGTCCCTTGATGCCCTGCTGGGTGATGAAGGTCTTCAGTGCTCCTGTCTCAGAGTTCTGAGGGTATCCAAAATCAAGGATCTCTGCAGACACGACAGACACACACAGTCATACATATAGTCTTTCCTAATTTAGAAGTCCTGAGCCCCTAGACTTGAAATGTCTATTTCTTTTAATCATCCCCACAGGCCTATTTTACCAGCCAATTAGAGCCACCTTGGTTATTTTTTTTATTTAGCATGTCCCGTTCTCATTAAGAGAGCAGTCATGCCTGATGGCTGGATATGGATTCGGAAGTGAAAAAACGTCTTGTATTTGTTTTGCCAGATTGACAAAATCCAAAGCATCGTACTGCTGGATATCCCAACTAATTTATATCAAATAAATCAACGGTGACAAGACAGCTGCACAAAGCCAACATGCTAAGAGGCTAGAAAGACCCTCCTTTACAGTGCACCATAAACAGAGGAAAAGACTGACACAGTGCACACAAAGGATGTGGAGAGTTCTGCTTCCTGTCTGGCTGGGACAATGGCCATTGTTAAAGTTGCAACGCAAACAAAACTGAGGTGTCCCAACTTGAAAGATGAGAGGGTGAAGGCAGGGACAAGAATAAGGGGCCATTTTGTCACTTGCTGTCAGAGCTCATATTTAGTCAGATAAGATCTGGGATTTTTCAGAGATGGCTAGCAATGTTGGCATCAACCTGGCAGCACCCATCTAGAACCAGTCCAGGCCTGACCAATGCCACCACTACTCCATGATTCAGACTGTGTTTCATTAGGTAGGGTCAGAAACTTGCATTTGAAAACAGGAGCAACATGAGCATTCAAAGAGCACCAGACACAAAAATAGACTTTTTCTGCTATTGATAAGTCATATCAACTAACTAATGCCCTAGCCCTTACCATCAAGCAGTTCATAGATCAGCACAAAGTTGTTCTTGATGTTCTCCTCACTGATCTTGCCAAAGTAAGCCGTCATGACATCACACATCTTGTAGAGGAACTCGAACACCATGGCAGCGTTGACATTCTGCTTGGTGACGGCCGCCAGCCAGATGTTGGCTCGCTTGACATGGAAGAAGCTGGTGCGAGCAATGTTGGTGACGGGCGAGCGCACTTGCTGCCGCGCATGGATCACATTCACTCGGAACGCATCCACGGCATTGCGCCTGAGGGAGAGAAAGAGGGAGACAGACCAAGGCAAAGACATTAAGATTCATGTTAACAAACAGCTGCTCACAACACCTCCACGTGAACAGTATACCACAATTATCAAGGTCACAATGTTAAATCCCTGGAGGCACGCATTCAAGCAAACCGCTTCCCCTCGCCACACTACGCCAGACACCTGGCACTTAATAATGTCCTCTAGTAAGACAAATCCTCGGCTTGGCTACCCTTCACACTGTTCAGCCAACATGTCTTCAGTTACTGACCAAGAGTTATTTTCTTAATTCTGCCATGAGATGTTTGAAGAGTGGGATTACTCCGTGAAGGATATAATAAAATCAATAACATCAAAGCTAACCTTCCTGGTCCCATTCAAACAATTTGCATGAGGTCACCAATGTACAGTGTGTAGGTAAACACATAAAATGGTTGAATTCATTACAGTAGGCTTACTATTTTTCACATGGATGAGTGAAAAACACATCTGCGTTGGGCTTCATGGTTCAGTTTACACCATTTCTTGTGAACATGCTTTAAAGGGAAATAAAAAGAGGAGGAACTGAAGAGGAGGATGAGTGGGAAATCACAGCTTGGGTGGGACCCCCTATTGTTCAACTGACAGGTCTCTCAATGTTTAAGTTTTCCACAGCTCATTGGCCTGCTCTGCTGGGTGCACTAAGAGACATCTTATAGCTATGTGCATGTTTGTCAGAGGTCATGCTTTGCGGGTCCTCAAGTCTTTTGCCATTGGTCAGGTGCCATGCGCTCGAGTTTGATCGGTTGTCATGGGTCTGGGAACATGCTTCTGAGGAAGTGATAGGGGAACATCTCTTACCTACTCCTACAGTTGCCATAATGGAAATGTAGAGGTAGCAATATGGCAAAAAGGGATGGAGAGAATGAGAGGAGAGATACATAAACACAGGTAGGGTAGGCGTGTACTCACCCACACACACTATAGACTGACACACACTAATAAACTACAGGGATGGCTGATGGTGTTACAATGGTACCAAAACACGAATGACTTTGTACATAATTGTACATGGTCAAGTCTTACATTGCACAAGAATAGCAGCATACATTTGAATCAAAGTCCTCATTGGGTTTGACCTGCTGACCATTTATGACAACATGACAGTGTGTGTCCAGCAGAAAGTTTTAGAATCACGATCCCCCCAGCCATTCAGAACATACCCAATATCATCACGGTAGACACGGGAGATAAGAACTTCTCCCTTATGGTTGTAGATGAACAGTCCTCCAATCATGGTGGCTGTTCTTCAGTCCTCACGTGTCATGATGGTCCAACACCTACACAACAAGAGAACTGGGTATGAGCCATTCATTCATTCATTCATTCATTCATTCATAATGTGCAGGTTACTGTTACTGAGTCACAATGAGAAATGAGACACCATGATCATGGGGTCCACCCGAAGTTTTCCCTATGGGGGTTGCTTAACATTTTCTCCATCTTTTGCGGGCTACTGACTTGTGGTTAGATCGCTTTTGGGTCACAGATTGCTGCAGCTGTGTGGCAGGGTTTGAAAAATGTCTGCAGAACTGCTTGCACTCCTACCAATGAAGGCTGTCAGAATGACCTCCAACTATAGAACGTAGTAGGCCTAGACTTTAACATTGGTTAGGATGGCACTGTTCTCATCACATGCTGCATGGCTAGCTATTATGAAAAGGTGTATCAAAACATATTATGTCCAGGATGTGCGCAAGCAAGATCTCGGATTTGACTAGTTTGGATACATCTATGACGGTTGTATCTCTCAAACCGCACGCGTTTAAACCAATAAGCAACTAAGATTCTGGAAGAAGCCATATATCTTTTCAGCCGGTTTACTCAAGTCTGTTGGTGTCCACTAAGTGACCTAACATGGAATGGCAACATCGCTCAGCTAAGGTCAAAAATACCGCAAGATTGTATCATTTTTACTTCGAATCAACTCAAGCACAGCATGTAATATGGGTGCAAAGTGATACAACGTAGCGCCAGCAAATTCGGACATTACAATGGTGAAAATACAGGAAGTAGGCTATCATTCCCGTGGCTCGTTTATCGCAATATAATTGGTCCAAGATGTCTGCCTCACTCAACGGAAAGAAAATGCTCATGAAATGTTAATGTTTTTCACCCTTCCGTGTATATTAGATTGTTGGTGACCTCTGAGCCTATATAGCCTACGTTCATCATTCCTTATAACCAACACGGACAGAGCATTTTACAATAATGTTACTATAATTTGCTATCAAGCTATACCAGTCCTCTTGCGAAATATGGCAGCGAATTACCGCTTATAATGAGGTCGTGACCGACCAAAGACACTAGGGTACTGGACCTACAGCTTTGTACTATTTTATAAGAGTGTGTTAAATCTTACCTGATAAATACCGCTACACAAAAAGCGCGGTATCGCCCTTTCCTTTTGCTTGGTTATTTCCAGGATCAAAGGGATTAGCGGGATTCTTGCTTCACCGACTCAAGCCCCTCCCTCCCATCATGGTCAGTCAGCTGACAACCATCAGTATGCTACGCGCTTACGTCATTACCGAAATGTGCTGTGCGTGGTCAATAGCATAAAAATAATTTATCCAAAATTGGAAGAATATACCTTTATTTCTATCGAGTAGGAATTATGTCTTGTTAAGGCGGGCATCACCTTAGTAAAGTCTTGACAGCAGTCCTCTTGTAATTAATTCATGTGTGTCCTTACTTTGACAGAGAAACAGGCTTAATTAGGTTGCTCGCCCATTTAACGTCTAGTCAGAGTTACTCCTGGAGTCATTAGGCCATGCCGAGTTTCCATTGCAGAAACTCGGCACAGTACCCAGGTAGTGTGGACATGTTGTTTAATTGGTTTATTAGGGGTCCAATTAGTAAAGCTACAATAACTATTATTTTATTTAATATACATTTACATAGTCTTAATTATCCCTGTATCTTATTCTTCCAAAACATGTGTGGGCAGCAAAAACTGACACAGACACCAAACTTCATAAGGTTCCTGGCAATGCAATGATCTCACAATTGTTATTACTTCGTTAGGACTTTAGGAGGGTGCTACAATACATTTTGGGTCATATCTCAAGTATGCAAGGGGCAAGTGCAAAATCAGAACGTTTTGCACCATTTTGCTGTGGTTTCCAAATTGAACGACACGTTTGGTCACAACTGTGTGCAAGAATGTGAGATATATTTGAGGTAGTTTTCTCACATTATGTGGGCCGTTCATGTTACTCATTAAACATTTGGTAGGCCTACACTTTATCCACAAACCATGCAGACAAAAATGACTATTTCTGATTTTTGTCACTCCGTTTCAGAGCTGCCAATCAAATTTTAGGCCATGGCCTGTATGATTCTACTGCTAATATTATCTTCTAATATAAAGGTCCAATCATAACCAAACTTGGTAATCACCCACAACATTTTCTGGATACACACCAAATTTCATGAAATACCATCTATGGAACAATCAAGAAACATTTAATGTTAGATTTTTAGGTTCTACATAATTTGAGAAATCAAACACACCTACAACCACCAAATAATGTAATGTTTTGTAACTGCCACTTCTAAATCCAACATTGGTTGCGAGTATTGCTCGGTGTTGTTGCCATACTGCTTGGACCCTCTTAATCTCCGCTTGCGTCTTTATTCTAAGACATGATTGAATTTGGGGTTGCCTATATGCAAGTGAGCGTGTATCCCTAATATACCCACAGATACATAACACGTTTTAAAGACAGACTACTATAGTTTCAAGTTTCTATAGTTTATAGACTACTATAGTTTCAAAGACAGACTACTATTTTTTACCCTCATACTTATACATATAGTGATGATCATTTACAACAATGATTCATGTCTGCTTTTTAAATAGTTCATTACAAAGCAATATTGTTTTGTTGTCATGTCAATTTCACTGCTAGTGCTAAATTCCGTCTGAATAACACATTCATATTTAATTTATTGAGCAAATAGGTAATTTATGATTGCTAAGGAACTAGTGAACTTTGTCCAAATGTGGTTTAAGGGGAAATTCTTTTAGGCCACACCCTTGATCTTTGTGGACTGGACGCCTAGCATTGCATTCCATTCCTGAGCTGCTGAAACGGTTTTCACCGTTCCAAACAAAAGCTTTCTATAAATGGTTTGCATGTCTGGTACTGTGTGTATTTCACTACAATGTTCTCAGTGCCAATAGCAAAACCTAGTACAAACTGGCTCCTACCCAGACAATCCAAACATTAGCAATTAGTAACTTACCGACAGCTCCTTTCCAATAGAGCCATGTGTGTCCTTTTGTCTATTTAGACCCTGAAACTGCTGCTTTGTTATGAGGACAACACACACACACACACACACACACACACACATCTGGATTCCAGATAACATTCCAACAAACATTCCGGGCCGTAAAAGTGAAATTCCTCACTTGTTTTAAGTGCACTCAACACGTCCAGCTAGAGGACAATTATAGACCCTACTGGCCTTCTTAATAAACACACAGTCACACACAGAGGAATATCCCAAGCTTAGGCAATAAAACTATATTTATAAATAAAAAACATTTTCTCATCAAATGGAGTTTGTTTTAGGCAATGCATTTCTGTCAAGTTTAGCCTCAAGGTAAAAAAAAAAGAAATGTTGACAAAATGGAAATGACCAGTACTAAAAGTATATGTCTGTGAGATACATTCTAGATCAGCATACTCATGCTCAAATGATGGCAAATGAAGCCAGAGCGAAAGCAGAGGCAGAAGGGGAATACAGCCCTCAGTTCTCTTTTGTCACATCTTGAAATGGGTGCTTGCTTTTCTTTCCTTTCTTACATTTTTTAAAAGTTTATCCACATTGATGTTGTTGTTGTTCACGCTCGCTGACTTACATTTCCTCCCCAGGTGGCCACTAGAGACGTAGGAAGCCTATCGTAAATATGGCATGTCTTCAAGTGTCTTTCATGAAGCAGGGGAAACACACATACACACATCATCCATCTAATCCATCCATCTGTTTGTCGGAACAACAGTGCAGGCGCCACTTCACATGATGTCAACAAAGAACTCGCCCTGGCTGCCCACCGTGTGGCAGGACTGGCGCGAGCCGGAGAGTTCGGGGGGCAGGGATGCCAACGTGCGGCCCGAGGGGGAGCCTGGTGCCACCGCGGCTGCTGCTGCTGCCATGAAGGGGGGGTGGGCCAGGCGTACGGAGCCGGAGCTGTGGCCATGGGAACGGGGGTTGCGCATGCTGTGGGAGCTGCGCATGCTGCACTCACTGGGGGCCGATCGCTCGCTGGGAGCCTTCTCTCTCCTGAGGTCCGATTCGCTGCCGTGGGACCCACTACTACGGCTCCCTGACAAAACACAGACAGACAAACAAACAAAAGATCGTAACCGGGGTCTTATCTCAGTGAAAAAGTAAGCATCAACCAAACATTTCAGTGTGTGTGTGTGTTTGTGTCTAGTCACCACCACCAGTCATATAATCCTCTCACCCTCACTATGCTGGCTGCCGGCGCTACCGCCCCCTGCTTCACTGAAGCCATGGGGCAGCTCGGGAGCGTGGGGAACGGGGTACTGGTACGGGAAGGACATGGGCCACGCCGGCTCGCCGGAGTGCAGGAGGGGGGCCAGAGTGTCCTGATCCGATGCCCCGCTCGAGCCATCGTGGTCTTGCAGGGACATGTGAGCCATGTCTGACAGGACAGGTAGAAAATCAGTATTAGGTCACACATACACAAGCTAGTAACTTGAGTACAGTTAGCAGGCAAGCAGTTGATTCTTGATTGAGTCCAGGAAAGAAAACATTGTAACGATATAATGACAGCCTTAACATGCTCGGTCACTGTTATGCTAATGAAGTTAATATTCTTTATCACCCAGAGAGAAGAACTACTCTTTTCTGATTGGCTCGTAGGGTGGCTTTTAGTTCTGAATAACAGGACATCTATAAAGTAGATGGCAAAAAAAGTGTAATCACCATTCCATATCAACGCTTATTGAATGGTTACTATAACACCGATGGTAGAGCCTGGAAGCAAACTTCGCAACAATGGAATCAACTGTAAACAAATTAACTGTTCACTGTCAGGACCAAAGACAACAAACTGAACATGTTGGCTTAGCCCCTGGCCAGGCATTTTAGTGCAAAGAGGGACCACTGTTTTAAGTGAGTCTTCAGTATTGGAATCAACAGGAGAGGTCACTAAATTAGAACACATAAATCAGAAGGGACCACGGAGGATAGAAGAGAGCCACATTATAAAAAGGACTTACTGCCACAGAGATCACCAAATATGTAGTAGCACTGTTCAGAGAAGGTGATCTTGTTGACAGTGTGACGGATGAATCCAGCCTTCAAAAGGTTGCTGGCATACTTGCGGGCCTCACGGCGATCTGTGAAGCCCTCGACGTGATGGAAGAGCCAGTCCACTACATCTGACCCTGGAAACAGGATCTGACTTTAGTGCTAGAGTCAAGATATAATATTTTTTAAGATATAATTTTAAATGTATGTTACTTTGCACACCTACAATAGCCATACATCACTATTACCTTGACAGTGGGAGGCTAACTGTACTAACAAAAGTCACAGGAGACCGGCAGATGACAGCCATTAAGATGATAACAATCACTATCTCTGTACATAAACAATATTCACTAGTCTGTGCAGGAGATCTATTGACTATTGATATTCAGACAGACAGAATGAAGACTGTCTATACTGCACCTATGAAGGCATTAGCAATGGTTATCTTCAGCCACAACCGATCACGAACTTCCAATCCAGAATCTGGACACGCCATTGCTTTAGCAACAGTTGCCATGTCACTGTGAACTGAGAGGTGGTAATCATCGAAGCCTGAAAAGGAAACAGATAAGGCAACAACAGTACCCCAGTAAATCTTTGTCGTCATCATCATAATCATCATCATCATCTATCCATACAATGGCTGACCACAAAAAGAAACACAGGTCACCCTGACAAGCATAAACAAACAATCACAAGAACCAAATATCATATATGTTGTATACATATAAAATATGTTTGCCTTGTTTCAATTTTAGCCACTTCAGCAAACATTGTACCTGTAACACTTTTCAGATGTTGAGTAACCCAACTAAATGTGTGTGTGTGTGTGTGTGTACACTGCTGGCATGTGAGCATGCAGGTGGTCCTTACGCTCAGTCTCGGGGATGGAGCTGGTGATGGAGGAGCTGGTGGAGGTCACTGTGCTCATGGAGGGGCTCATCCCATAGGCGGGGTACACCCCCGTCATGGCTGCCGTGTGGGACACCCATGCCGCCGGGTCAATGGGCCGGATAGGCTCGCCTACAGAGGAAAGGACAGAGCAAGAGTCACACAGGGTCCCGTAGCAAATATACAATACACAATGTACAATACAAAGGGTAAGGCTGTCGGGGGACAGGGTTGGGGTGGTTGCAGAGCAAAAATACTCACTTCTGGGTAACGCAAAGCAACTATTTGGGTTTGGGTCCCAGCACTTTGCCACAGTCAGAGAAACAGGGCTAGGCAGAGAGAGAATTCAAAATTAATTTCAAGGTTTTAATCTCTAAATCCTTATGTTCATGGAATATTGTTAATCTACAGTGTCATATGCCAATGGCTTGTCATTCACCCTGGCTTGTGAACGATGTCCCTCAGAACTCGCACTGCATCATCGTTGCACATGTTCTCAAAGTTGATGTCGTTCACCTGCAAGAGGAGACCGAATCCAACAGTCCATTCAATGAACAACTATCATGTGAATCTACACAAAACCACATCTGCCAAAGTATTCCATAGTTCTCTGTGGTCAATCTAAGCTCATGTGCAGTGCGTACACACCTGAAGAAGCATATCCCCCGGTTCAATACGTCCATCAGCTGCGACTGCCCCACCTTTCATGATAGAGCCGATGTAGATGCCTCCATCTCCCCTCTCGTTGCTCTGACCCACAATACTGATACCCAAGAAATTATACTTCTCTGTAGGGTGGAGGAGTAAAATAGGACAATATAGACAGTTAATGGATAGACTGAAGTGCACTGGGAAAACATTGATAAACAAGGTGTGATAATTCAGGTTTTGTAAGTAGTAGGGTTTTTATAGCTCTGTTAGAGCAATGAACCAACCCAACTGGTTTGGCCAATTGGGTTGTATCTCCTGGTTCTCAGAAGGCTGGGATTAAATACTGGGTACTGGGTACATTTCTTTAACAGTGATTCAGATGGGGGGCAGCCGTGGTCTACTGGTTAGGGCTTCGGACTTGTAGCCGGATGTTTGCCGGTTAAAATCCCGACCAGTAGGAACGGCTGAAGTGCCCCTGAGCAAGGCACCTAACCTCTCACTGCTCCCTGAGCGCCGCTGTAGCAGGCAGCTCATTGCGTCAGAATTAGTATACTTATGTAGGACAGCAACCCAGAGAAGGGCTATGACACTCACCCATGTTTAGAGTAACAGTGATTATGTTGAGGGACATGGTGGAGTCGGTAATGCTGCTGAAGGATGAGGACTAAACGAAGAAGAGAGGCCAAAAGGGATGTTACACAACTATTATAGCACCACTGCACTCAAATGTGGCTCCATTTCAATGGCAAAAAATGTAAAAAATTGCAAACACACTCACCCGTTCCATGTTTTGTTTAGGTCTCCGTCGCCGACGGCGAGGGCGTCTGACCAGACGTGATGAGCCACTCTGCTCCGTAACACTGCTGAACCTGACAGACACACAGTACTGAGCATCACTCTCTGAGCCAGGCACAAGCCAGGGTAGGGTGTTGGTGAAAGTGACAATATTCAAATGCATACATGGCTATCTGAACCGATGGGGTTCATACAGTTTCCTGAATATAGCTGTTTGTGTTTGGAAAAGATTTGAGTTGGACTGGGTCTACAGTCCTGACATCATTCAAAACAGTCCTCTGGGCTGACAACTGGCTGCGGATCACTGCATGTGAGCAGGGCTTTCATTAGCACTGGGCCAAGTGGACACTGTCCAGTGTCTTCTGAGGAAGCATGTTTCATGGATCAAATGAATGCACGTTCCGTGCATCAAGTTTCAAGAATCAAGTTATTTTCATGAATGTGTGGCTGACTGTGGTGATTTGGGTTTTTGCCTTTATTCTGATATAACAGTAAAGAATGATAGGAAGCAAGTGGGAGACAGATGGGCTGGGATTGGGATCGGGTGATCGTGGGTCAGATTCAAACCCAGGTCCCCATGGGCACTTGGACCTGAGTGTGGTGCGCTAACGCTCCCCCATGGTGGTGCCTCTTACCGGCTGGTGGATCCATCGTCTTCCGAGTCGAAGCAGCTACTGGACTCCAGTTCGCTGCTCATGAGGGACGACCGGCTGTCGTACCCCCCTAGATCCAGGCCTCGGCCGCCCCGCGTGTAACCATTCATCCTCCCTCCTGGACCAAGAAAAACATCCCAGGATCAGAGCAGGCACAGACAATTCACCATCACCACCGCCAATGATGCAGTTGCTGTGTCTTCAACCAAACACATGAACAGTCTCAGGGGACAGATAGAGTCATTTGTTCTATTAATTTAAGTGCATTTTTTGCTAAACAACCATATACCCTTCCTTAAAACTATTTAACAAAGATGAGACACTGTATGCAACTATTATGAATTCACAGTGCAATTTCTCAAGTACTTCACCTTAAATCATTGTGGTCACCAAAAGTCCTCGGGAGGGTTTTAGTACATAAGTGAAAAGAGACAAACAGTGAAAGAATAGTGGCAAAGAGAGTAGACCTGGATGGAAGTCACACAAGGCAGGAAATAAAGGGACAGACAGTGGAGGAGTGGAAAAGGACAGAATGATGAGAAACACGAAAAGACAGCCGGAGCGAGAGAGTGACCAACCTGCGTGGTCCTGGGCATGTTTCCGACGCGACCGCTCCCTGTCCCTATCCCGGCGATGAGACACCACGGAGTCGGTCTCGGTGTTATCGTCCATGCCGTCACGACTGCCAGCTGACTTTGCACTGAGCCACACACACAACAGAAGATGGAGGAGGGAGGTTATGATGATGATGATTTGTGATACCATTAATGGTTTTATTACTCATAATTGGAGACATGGATAGATAGATACTTTGTACTGCCACACAACAATGTTGGTGGTATTGTGTATACAGGATTTAGCTCAATCCAGTGAAGAAATAATAAAATAAATAAATAAATAAATAAATAAATAAATAAATAATAATTTCAGTTTAGTTGTGTTGAAGGGTAGAAACTGTTTATGAAACATGTGGTTTCAGTCCTTATGGATCTGTAACGTCGTCCAGAGGGGAGAAGCTGGGAAAAGTGGTGGTTTGGGATTGATAATTCTGGAAGCATGGTTTAAGGTGTGCTCAGAGTACAGAGCGTGGAATGTAGGGAGGTCACACCCAATTATGTCAGAGACTTTGGTGACAACTCGCTCTAATTTTCAAGGTTATTGGCTGGTCACATAAAATAACTGGGGCAATGATGTTAGGCCTCCTCCTCAAATCCACAACCATTTCCTTAGTCTTTAAGGTGTTGAAATGGAGCTTGTTGCTGCCGCACCAGTCTACAGCCCAGTTGACCCCTTTGCAGTATTGAGACTCATCATTACCACTCATGAGGCCAATGATGATGGTGTCATCTGCATATTTGAACATTCTGACTGAGTGGTGGTGAGATATTAAGTCATTGGTATACAATACATTAGAAGGTCTTATAACTCAGTGTCATGAAGAATTTATTTGGCATATTTGATTGTTTGGATCTTAATCAACACACATAATGAATGAATTAATGTGAGACAGGGCAAGCAAGACAGAAAAACAAAGAAAGAAAAAGAGGGGTAGAGGCACAGAAACAGAATGCATAGCACAGACAGAGAGAAAGGGAAGTGAGTGTGGTGGTGGTACTAACTGAAAGGAGGGTGGTCGGGAGTCTCCGATGCCTTGGCACCTTTCAAGGGATGGGGGGCGATCCGATTGGCTCTCAGCCACAGAGCCACCATCTGAATGAGAGCCATCAGCAGACACCAGCTAGAGAGAGAAAGAGAGAGAAAGAGAGAGAGAGAGAGAGAGAGAGAGATAGAAAGAGAGAGAGAGAACACCACAACCAGCTCGCTATTATTACAATCACAGATCAGATTTTAGGTGTTAACTAAAACTTGGATAAGACAAAGGATATGGTCATGGTATGGTATTATGTACACATAATATTTTAACGGTATATGGGAACATGGGTCAGCATAATCTGGGGAGAGCTAACATTTCCAAAAGATTCTCCATCTACATTCATCCTGTGACTGTAGCTTTTGGCTTGATTGAACCAGGTCCTGTGATTCAAGTTAGATTCATTAAGTCAGTCTTGTCCTTGGGAGGAATCAGCCTTTGCAGTTAGACCGAGTTGAAATGAAGTGTTATTAGTCTATTCCAGTGGATCTGAAGCATGTATACATAAGAGGCACTGGGGTTTTATTAATGGCAGCATAGGTGTAACAAGCACCATGCTTCTCATGTGTGTCTGTCATACTGTGAGCGCACGTAGACCCACCAGATGGGCGCAAATGACATCCCCCTCACAGGCTACTGAGCATGTGGCAGGCGTAGGCTACATTAGGGGAGGTTGAGGTGCACTCTGGGTCAGGTGCCACTGATTTGGAAAATGTGTCCGTCTTTGAGCTTACCCAAGCAATGACGCGTCCATTGTAGCAAGGGAGCCTTGCATTGTCATCCGAAATCTCTTCCTTCACCACCCTGAAACAGCGCACAAGAGGAAAGAGAGACTTCAGCCCACCAGCATTAATACATGATATCTACGCTACGTAAGAAGTCTGCGTAACTGTTGTAACGAAAATGTCAAATTAGCACAGAGCATGAGATCAAAGCACATCAATCACCTACAGCTTGGCTGGGAGTTCTGATGAATAAATTAGATGGAATCAAATAAATACAAAATGGCATTAGGATGCAGAGTGGGGGGAAGGGGACTCTAATCTGCTGAGCATACATCAAATAGGCACAGACACACATGTACGCATACAAACTCAAATACAAAAGCGAGATGGGCATGACAAGAAAATAAAACAGCAGAAAAACTGGGTCATCGATTGGGAGAGAGACCAAGAAAGAAAAAGAGATTCTTTCTGAGCATAACATGGGAATAGAGACAAGACATGAGAGAGAGCAACGGGGAGTACTGGTATTTTACCCAATTCATGATCTTACAAAATAGACACAGTAAACACACAAACACACACACACACAATATCCATCATCATCAAACAGCCAACAGCTGTGTGAGAAGACTACAATCTGACATTTGTAACTGTCAGTTTCAGCCCCCAGCTCATTTGCCTGCACTTAGCCTAATGTACAAATCATAAACTAGGGGTGGCTGGTGTCCCTGTTGTGGGGAGAGTAGCTGGATGAGTCTTGGAGTTTTTAATTTGCACGTGGGGAGAGGAACCCTTCCTTGGGTGGAGTCTGACCTGGAACACATTTCACAGCTGAGGCCGCAGCAGTAAAGCTGCCAGCCCTCAGTGTGATCAGGACATTCCTGAGTGACTGACTGCAGTTGTTTCAAGGCAGCATTCCTGTCCAGCTTTAATGTACAGACACAAGCAGAAAGCCATTGACAAGACAGGAGATAAATAGATTGTGGGAAACAAGGGTATGAAAGCCAGAACATGTGAGTAAAAAGAAATATAAGACACTTGAAACATTGGTCACTGTAATGGAAAACAAGATGTGCTTTTCTCATCACTCAGAGATATTGTCCCTCAGGGAAATTTCTCAGGATAGTGCAGTTATTAGAAAACTACTACATTAGGTTGTTGTACAGTTATTAGAAGTGTAGCCTAGTTTAGCTTTGCAAATAACCCAGGACTCCAGATGAATTATGTTAATTGGGGTTTTAAACCTGATTTCAAGTGTGAACATAGGCTAATATAAATCCTACGTTTCACTGTCAGTTGACCAAACATTCTCTACAAATAATAGCCTAGGTAATGAAGATGACACTGAAACGGACAAGGAGTGGGGGTTCCAAATGTTTGATTTGACTGTGTTTGCTAGAGCCTAAGTAGCCCAGGCTATACTATTATGGGACAAAGACAGGTCCTCCCGAGTCAGCCTACTAGCGCACATGTGAATGGGCTGAGAGATTGAAGAGATGGATTTATGTACAGCCGTATTCAAAAAGGAGCATCTCTGGTTGTTCGGAATTACAATAAATAGCTATTTATCCTACCTTATCAAAATACCTTATGGTTAAAGACTAGGCTATGTAACCCACGCTCTAATCCAGTTCACACCAACAAGATGGTCTCAAAATCACAACTACACAACTAGCTTAAGTGAAAAAGGCCTTGTGTTCATTTGCGAAAGGGGCTAGCTTACTACGGGGAGCGGTGGACGCGGCCACATTTTGAAGACTGTTAGCTACGTCTATTATTCTCTCACGGACTCCCCCATTCACTCTACGTCGTAAACCAGATACAAAAATCCGTATTTGGAAACTAAACAGGTTGAACATGCGTGCCGCTGGTAATATCTGGCTAAATCAGTCACTTCTCAATCAAATAAAACGTCTTGGACATGTGTATCAAGGACAAAATGCAAGCGACTAAAACTGGTTAGGGAGACCTTGCTGACTCTTGTTGTAGTTGCCAAGTATGGAGGGAGACGCGAACAAAAAAAAACTGTTAACAGTTTAACTGCTGTAAAAATGAGAGGTTGGATCATAAAAGAAAAAAGAAGACAGGTTTACTAAGCAAACACACTCACCCGAAGTCATCATCCATTGATTTAAAGAAAAACTTGTAGTTCGGTTTCTTGAGAGCATTTTTTAGGTCCAAGAGAGTGACCCTATCGGCTGGGATGGGCAATTTGACCAGGTAAGGAGTTTCCTGGTCGTCGAGATGATATATTATTTTGGTCTCCCCCATTGCAGACCACCGGGGAAAGGTAGTCTTTGATCATCCAGCTTTAGTGTTTCTTGGATTTGTCTCCGGAACCGGCTTGTGCTGTGGTAGTTGCCTTTATTACAGTGTTTTTCTTTCTTTACTTTCGCAGACAGCGAATCTTCCTCTGGTCCTCTATGGAGCCCACACCGCCAAACAGACCATTTCTCCGTTCCCGTTTTCGTGTCTTCTGGTCGCGAATATGTAACTCCGACTTCGACGACAACACTCTTTTCTCAGATAAAGACTTTTGTAACATATGAACCGAAATCTGTTCAGTATCCCATGTCGCGGTTCTACTCGCACGGCTTTGTGGCGGTGTGTGTGAACAGTATTCCATAAAACTCCCTCTACTGGAGAGAAATGGTAAGGAAGGAACGTCGAGGAAGAAAAGTTACATTGTATCCATTCCATAGTGGAACACAGCGACCTCTGATGTTACATGACACTAAACGCCAGACAAATATTTTGCTACACCATATCAAGTGTTACATGTAACATGTACTGCTTGTCATGTGCTTGCCATTATTAAGGTCTAGGCAATCTGGGGATAATGGTAGCTCCATATAATTTCAATAAAAGGTTAAATTGATTCAATATTTAAACCAATCACTATTTCCACTTCAAAGTGTAGGTTGTATCCCCATCAGTGTCAGAAAACCAGAAAAGTACATATAGAATTTAGCAGGTACATGCTTTGATGAGAGAAACTTAATACATATGCCCTCATCAATTAATCATATATTGGAAAGATTTCCCATCTTACACAGGAATCACTCAAGAATAATATTAGAAAAACTTTATTTTGTAAAAATGCAGTAAATACGCCATTTCATACATACATACATACCTACTCAAAAACAAAAATGACTTCAAATACATTAATACCCAATAAACAAAAACATTAATACCCAATAAACAAAAACATAAGTCCTGCAGCAATCATTGACTAACACAAGCCATGAAATGGCCTTTGCACACCTCTGTTGTAAGCCTCTAGACCTTCAAACACGTAATGTTCATGAAACTTCTTCCAAATGGTGCATGTTGGTTCCTCTGGCTGTTACCTCCACTTCATCCACACCTCAATACACACATCCCTTCACCCATGCTTCTAACAGCTTCCCCATGTGGACAAAATGGAGGTGTCGAATTGAAGATTTGCCAGGGGTATACCACCACTGACCCAACTCCGGTTTAGGTCTTGCTATTATCTCGATGGATTCCTGTTGAAATGGGTTCAATTAGCTAGTATTCAATGTTCCTAATTAACATTAAAAGGTCATCACAAGCCAATTACAGGTACTGGCAAAATAAACAGTATGATAAATATACAGTCAACATATAAACCACACATAATACAATGTTCTTGAAGAGAGTGTCCAAAGTGCAAAATGCATACATCTCCAGGTTGAAATCCCTTCAAGAATTAATGTATGCCTTAGTAGACACCACGTGTCATTACTGAACAAACGAACGGGCAACACAAAGGCAAATACCATGTCCCACTGCTTATCAACACAACAGAAACTAGCTTGCTGAAAGCTCAGCTCATGCAGTTACCTCACCTGGGTCGTGTAGATTTCATTTAGGTGTCCAAGGCTGATTGTTGTGGTAACCAAACTACTGGGGTTGAGCGACCTTCCATTGGTTTTCTGCACAAGATATTTACATTTCTAATTCAATTTGAAAGCAGCAACATATTGGAAAAAAAAAAAAAGTCACAAGACAGCATTTTCATAAAATCATCTCAAATGTTTATGTATGCCTTTGTTGACACCACATTCACTCAATATACTGTGAATGGGCAACACAAAAAGGCAAGAACTACAATCATCTTCAGGTAAAAAAACTAACTAAATGTTCTTGTGATTCATGACATGCATGTGAAGGTGTTGACCACAGGCTTACCATGTTTTTCAGATGCTGGGCTATAATGAAACAGCACAGCAGTGCACAACTCTACAGACATGTCCATCACCCCATTAACAAGTCTCATTTGATATGCCTTTCAACAAGTCATCTGCAGAGACAAACCAAAATCAAATCAATGTGAATGTATTACTTACTGTTCAAACGTAACAAAAACATAAACTCATAATACTAGGAGAATGTGCCTAAAGAGAAGAAAAAAAGTGTAAAGTTCACTTTAATTATATTCTCATTTAGAGTTTATGTATGCCTTCGTTGACACCACATTCACCAGTGACAAAGTGAACAGGCAACACATGAAAGCAAATATTGCACTAGTCTTCAATCCATGCAGTGACACATCACGTACAAGTATGGTGGCAAATCATAGGATCAACTGTGAGTAACAAGACACTAAAAATATTATGCCAAATAGCATGGCTCCACTCACTGCAATATCTACCTTTCGGGATCATCCCTAGAGACCAAGTCATACAGGGTCATTGTAGGCAACCATTTCGCCACCGTCGTCACCCTGATCTTGCACCGTCTGTAGAAACACGTAACGTAAGACATTAAGCATTCGCCATAGGTATGGGCCATATACTGTTTAAATAGGTATGGACCTTGGACAATGAACAACGTTGAAGGTGAAATCACTTATATAAAGTTTCACGACTACAAATACTCGGGGTTCAGATTACTTCACTCGGTTCATTCAATTTCCGATGGCATAGTCCTTCGTTAAAGTCACAATCTGTTCCTGTTCACTAACGTCAACATGTGGTCGCAGGCTAACACGACTAACGTTGGTCCACGACCGAAGAGTTATTTTGGACGCCTTTCATGAAATCGCACACGATATAAAAAACAGCAACTCAAAGACGTAGGCTACTAGCTTATTTAAAAAAAGTTAACCTATTAGAACGTTAAGGTTATCAGACGTCGAAATGCTCCAAGCTTTATTTCTTATAACGTAGCCTAGGCCTACTACCATACAGGGTTAAAGACAAACGACAATTTTTCAAAATGTTAATTTCGGAAAGTAAAACATACATCACCATTTTAGTTCTGTAGGCTAGCTGACTCTTCCTTAGCTGTCCCCACGTGCGTACGCGTGCAATGAACCTTCCGAACAGGCGCGGAGCATGCTGGGAAGATAATCAAAACCGCAACCAGATAGGTTTCTATTTATAGTAGCCTTGCGTACCACCAGTAGGCCTAATGAATATATGGTGGTCTACAAGGCCTGTTAAAATGTAACAATGCTTACTCTACTTCCTCAAAAACTTTCATGAACAAGCGCTATATTCAATCTTGCCCTTATCATGGAACAACAAAGATAGGCCTAATTATCTCCCTTGCTTTCAAGAGGGTTCCTCTTTCCTAAAAAATATCAAGGCTGTAGTCCTTGCAAGCTTCAAAAAGACCACCATCATCCCAGTGCCTAATAAGTGAACGGTGAAATCCCTTAATGATTAGGCCTACTGCAGCACTGACCCCCATCATGATGAACTGCTTTGAACAACTGGTCAAGAGACATATTGGCTGAATTCTCCCCTACGCCCTAAGCCCTGACATCAGTTGTAAGTGATCAAGTTTGCGATGGTGTAAGGGTTCAAAACACTAATAACAGGAATGGGACAGCACCTGCAACCTCATTAAATTATATTAATTAAACCTCATTCATTTGTAATTATTAAGCAAAGGCAATTTTGTTTCCTCCTCAGCACCTCTATCCTGTGGTGTCGCCCAGGCCCAGGGATCCATTCTTGCGCCCATCCTCTTTGCCCTCTATATGCTCCCTTTAGGCTTCACCCTTAGAAAATATGGTATCTCTTTCCACTGCTATGCAGGAAATGTACCTTCCCCTGAAAGGTCAAGACTCCTTTAAACCTCTTTTAGACTGTCTTGATGATGTCAAAGACTGGATGTTCTTACATTTTTTGAATTTTAGTAACAGCAAAACTGAAGTCCTCCTATTAGGGAAATTACACCCAGGGTGTGGACTTAAAGTCCCTGAGGCCCTATGTAAAGCTCACTGTAAAGAGCCTGAGTGTGATCATTGACAGAAATCTTACATTTGACAAACAGGTTAAATCTATCCAAGCTAGTTTATTTTAGTTATATAGGCCTACTATACTTTCATCTTTCTAATGTTGATATCACCCAGGCCTCCCTTTCCCGCTTACAATTGGTTTAAAATGCAGAAGCTCACTTCTTGACTGGTTCCCGTACTGGTAAGCAAGAACACATCTCTCCCATCTTAGCCACCCTTCACTGGCTCCCTGCACCATAGAATTAACTTTAAGATTTTGCTAATTACCTTTAAATGCTTGAATGGCAAAGCCACCAGCTATCTCTCTGACCTATTACATAAATACTCCCCTGTAAGATGTCTCAGATATTCTGATCCTTTTCTGCTGGCTGTTCCCAAAAACAACTACAAATGTAGAGACCATGCTTTTGCTGCTGTGGAAAACCAGTGGCAATAGGGAAAATGCAACTGCAATAATGAATAACAAAAACAATGTATTTTTTACATGAATTATTTATTCTTTCATTTATTCCTCTTCATATCTCCATTCATTTTGTTATTATTTTACAATTACTTATTTATTATATGTGGTACTCTAGCTATTTCATAATTTTAAAACCAAGCCAAAATGTATTTAATTGAATTTCAGTATCTGTTAATTGACACTTGTATGTGTGCTTTTATTTTCCTTTTTGTCTTTTACTTCAATATCTTATTTTCGGCCACATGCAGCAACAACACAGAGGAATGCTTGTTGGTTCCCATATCAAGGGCTTGTAATTTGTTTGGTTATGTTACTGATCAGATCATAAATGATCACAGCAACAAACAGGATTAACTGAAGAATTTGTTTGTAATTGATGAGTGTGTAGTTGAGCCATCTGGAGGTATTGTGGGTAGCCTGGCCATACCTAGATCTCCTTTCAGGGAGATACTGTACTAGTCTGGAACAGCATAGTTCACTAACGTTTCCATCAGTCAGCAGATTACCTGTCCAATAAGTGACAAGAGGGGATGCCGCTACAGTTTCGAAATCAAAAGTGGTTGTGGTAAATGGTAGTATCTATCGAAGCCCGTTTCCGACACTTGAAAAAAAAACTGCCAGATACTAAGTCAAAATTATGAGATTTAAAGTCATACTTATGAGATTTAAAGTCGTAATTATGAGATTAAGTCGTAATTATGAGATAAATCAAAATTATGAGATTTAGTCGTAATTATGAGATTTAAAGCCATAATTATGAGATATAAAGCCATAATTATGAGATATAAGGTCATAGGTTTTAGAGATTCTCGGCTGTATTTTGGGCACCAGCGCATGGCGTAAAGCTCGTTATTCACCCGCAGAAAGTTTAATTTGGTATTTTGGACGTTTATTTTTTAAGTATTGTGCCCAGGGGTTTGGCAATTAACAACCTAGGCAGGGGCCTGGCGCATTGTCTAAAATCGCTATCATGCACCACCTAAACCTTGTCAGAAGTCAATGGCGAGTTGTTCCTATGCTATTTTAAGAGCGCATGTCAACAGTCATATTGGCAGGTGCACGCACCATCCTTCTATCATTCATGAACGCACACCAGCGCACGTCCATGCAAAGCATTACAAATTGCACGATTACAATGGGAAACAGAATTAGAATAAAGATATTACGAAATACTGTACATCTCATGATGAGTAGTTATTCACCATCATTTGCAAATTGGTAATGACGTTTAAAAGTGATTAAGGGAGAGGCGAGAGACACGTATGGAGCACAGCTGAAGACGCACTGTCACAAGATATAAGCAACTCCTCTGCAGGATAAATGTTGTTTTATTCAGTCATATCGCGCGTTGCGCCGTTAAAGGGAATGACAGATGTCATTCTCATTGGTTTAAAATGATGTTACGCCTCAAACACACCCATATGACTGATTAAAAAAACCTAGGAACACCTTGTTGCGCCATGCGCTCCACGTTTGATAACGAAACCCCTCCCAATGTGAACTGGACATCCTACTAAATTTGAATAGACTTTTGACGAGTGACGATGCACTTTAGAATGTCATGACAGGGCCCTTAAAGTCATAATTATGAGATCGTCCCGTCGCGATGCTAGTGTTGGAAAGGTTTCCCCAATTGTTGTGGGCCTAATTGAACAAAACACAGATGTAGGAAGGTGCCTCCTTCATAACCCCAGTGAAATGCTCACGAAGGCTACTCTTTTGGTGATGCATTTTGCCCAATTAGGTTGCTTTGTTGGTGATTTTGTTACTGATGTTAAATAAGATTGGTTGTTGTTCGGCCGGTGTGGGATATCCCCTAGCACAAGATAACACCTGTTTTTTCCAATCTCTTCAATATAACACTGTTGGTTTACATTTACATTTTCTTTTTTAAATTGTGCATATTTCATGCAATATTCAAACATATCCACCAAACGGCACGGCAGTTATTCTGGAGAGGGTTGAAGTAGCCGGAGCTACATTTTTTGCCTAATCGGTCATTCCAATGAGTGCCTCTGGTTAATTGTTTGTGTTAAATGTCACACTTTGAATATGAAATCCAGGTATATTGCTGTTAGTGTCAACACCTTCAACTTTAATGACATGTTGACATCATGCCATACTACATTTTGACTCCAACCAAGCTCTAGTCTTAAAGTATTGTTCAGTGTGTAAAGTATATTTCTGTGGTATATATATTTCAATATGCCTTTATTTATTCTTCTTTTCTCACAAATTTAAAAAATCTGGTAAATGAGTAAAAAACATTAACATTGGGAAAATAGCAAGGAAGTAATCTTATCTTTCAACATTTCGTTCCACTGGTGCTACAGATCTATAAATCAGTGGTAATGACGGGCACAACTCCATGAATAAGCAAAGTGGGCCCTAGATCCTGAGTCAACTGGTCAAGCTGGTGCAGGTAGGGGGTGTAGCGGCGCGTGTCTGCAGGGGGACGGGGTAGATACAGGAAACGCACGGCAGGGGGTGGATCTCCATTCTCACGAATCAACAGATTGACGGCACGCAGATACTCATCTGACAGCAGTGTGGTGTTGCTGGGAAAGCTGTGGACACACTCAGGGGCTCCATCAGTCTGGGCTCTGGGATGGACCTGGCTGACCTTTGCCCGCCTCTGTCCATGCAGCGCCACCACATGGTCCCAGGGCACGGTGTACACGTTGGCTGTCATGCGCAGGTCCTTCAGCATCTGCTGAAGCATTTCTTCGGCCTCTTGCATACAACAGCCTGTCTCCACACACAAGAAGAGACGGAGCCTGGCCTGGTGCCATGCGTGCGACATGTGCAACACGCAAGCAAGCTGGAGCAAGAAGAGAGAGCATGTGTCCACGTAGCTACAGTTATCAGGCCGCAGCAGGTTCAGTGGCCACACATCAATATAGAGACCAGACTGGCCTGGTTTGGCTCTGGCTAAAACCTCCGACTGGTTAAAAGAGCAGAAATATCGTGCTAGGGCCACACTCTTCTGCATCTTTACAGCATCTGCGATGACATATACATACTCCTCAATGGACAGGTGTTTGGCAGAGGCAGCCTCACCGCTCATTCGATCACTACATACGGGAGGGAAGTGAAAGATTCTCTTCTGTCCTTTAGCAGAGTGGGCACCAGTGGAAAAGACACAGTCCTGCAGGTTGTCCTTGGGAGAGCAGTCATCGTAGAAACCCAGTACAAGGATGTTGGGCCTCATTCCTCCTGTAGGGAAAGAAAACAGTCAAATTTTCCTGCAAATGTAAATTAATAACAAATCTATAACATTGAACTGAAAACACAAAAGCCATGTCAGCATGAAAACTGTGTGCACCAAGCACCCAGTGTATACATTGCAAAACAAAGGTCATGAATGAACATACCTAAACCTGAAATAAATAACAGGTGCTGGATTCCATGTCGAACTGAGTCAGCCAAAGTGAGACTGATAAAGGCCTTAATGTTAAGATAGTCGACCAGAGAGAACCAGGAGTCGTAGCATGACTGCAGTGGGTCAGCAGGCAGCATCTCTTTAAGAGGAAAAACAGTCATTAACACATTCATTAATCTAACTGTATGCATTTTTTCTTCGGTCTTCATCTTATTCCACCTTATCTTTACAAGGTGTTTGTAGAATTCAAGTGGTCTCAAATAGTCACCACGTTAAACACACTACCACAATAGCGATGGCACCCTACCATTAGACAGAATATTATTTGCCATACAATATTCTGTTAATGAAATTAAAAGCATAAATTATTCAAGCAATATGACACGAGTGGGATCATTGGGGTTGGTAAAGGATTACCCTGACAGCATTTGATCATAGGCCAGAGGCCGAGGATTGAAGATAGAGCAGAATCACTGGCATTATATAAAGTTGTCATAGGGAATAGGTTAGCTATGCTAATTGGCTGAACCTCATCTTCGAGTGCTTATCCAAAAGTTGAGTTTTCTTCATTTTCGTCATCACAAATACTACTGATAGATGACCCGAGTCAAATAAATCAACCCTGATCAATCAAACTATTATCTCCAAGACGTTATCTATTCTCTTTCTACACCACATCAGTCTTTCCACCTTCTCACCATTCATACTGTGTATCTAAAGGCATGCATGCATCATTTTAGAATCAGTAGTGAAAAACTTAGGCCATGTCCACATGCTGCCGGGTATTTTTTTATGCATTTTGGCCTTTCATCCACACGAAAACTCGTTCACTGAAAATGGATATTTAAGTGAAGTGAAGATTTTCAGGTCTCCGATTGGCCAATTTTGCCATCTGTTTGATTGATGTGTTCTTGGCAGCCTTCAACAGCTGCTTTTGCGTATTCGTATGGATGTGGATGGAATTATTTTGCAATACGAAAAACCTCAAGTTCAAAAGATACAAAATACCCAGCTATGTGTGTGTGGACACGGCCTAAATGTGGATCACAGTCTCTCACTTTTAAGTCATTTTTAATGGAAGTGGTGGATATGTAATATAATGTACTGGAAAGTATAAGTATAAGTATAATTATAAGTATATATACTCTTTTGATCCCGTGAGGGAAATTTGGTCTCTGCATTTATCCCAATCTGTGAATTAGTAAAACGCACTCAGCACACAGTGAACACACAGTGAGGTGAAGCACACACTAATCCGGACGCAGTGAGCTGCCTGCTACAACAGCGGCGCTCGGGGAGCAGTGAGGGGTTAGGTGCCTTGCTCAAGGGCACTTCAGCCGTTCCTACTGGTCGAGGTTCGAACCGGCAACCCTCCGGTTACAGGTCCGAAGCGCTAACCAGTAGGCCATGGCTGCCCCAACTCTCTATACATAAACGTCATACCCAGCTCTCCTAACTGAACATGGCCGAGTACGTAGAGCCCACTCTTCTTTACATCGTTGATGAAGGTTATGAGGCCGGTGCTGCTCCGTGGATTGGCAACCATCAGCAGCACCTGTGGTCGCCAGAACTTTACATGGTCCTTTCTCACGTCCAGCATCAGCAGGTATTTGCGCACCTGGTTGAGTGTGTGAGCAACATGTTTTCAGGTCAAGGTTGAATATTTCATGTCCATTTCCCGTATCCAATAACTAAATATGCCATCTAGTACAAACTTGTTGACCAAATCAGAGAGTTTGTTTGCCTTTCTGGGGAAAACCCATAGTATTTCAGAGTCTGGACTTTTGCCCGTCTGCGTCACTATTCCAATGAAGAGGGACACATTCACTTTTCAGAGAGGAGAGGTCTTTCATAACCTTATAGCTTTAATTAACTGAAAGATAAATGTAAATCAAGTTTCTTGGCCAAGTATACTTGCGTATACAAGGAATTTGGTCTCTGTATCTATTCCATCTGTGAATTAGTGAACACACAGAGCACACAGTGAGGTGAAGCACACACTAACCCGGAGCAGTGAGCTGCCTTGCTATAGCGGCGCTCGGGGAGCAGTGAGGGGTTAGGTGCCTTACTCAAGGGCACTTCAGCCGTTCCTACTGGTTGGGGATCGAACCGGCAACCCTCCGGTCACAAGCCCGAAGCCCTAACCAGTAGGCCACGACTGCCCCCAAAGATCTGCACAGACGTAAGGTTTATAGCTTTAAAGGGAAACTTGGCAGGATTTCCCCCTCTGCTGGAGAAATTGCACATTATGCTATTTCAAACTGTGTGAAAAGGTAACGATAAAGCACATGGATTTGTTTACAAGCTAGCGAACTGTTAGCATAAGTTTGGCAGAACTATGTGGATGTTACAAGGTAAGGAACACGATTTAAAACGAGTTTCTTGTTTCTCACTTCTCTTTCCGGGACGGTAGTCTCAATGTTGCAAGGTTGGTTTTCCGCCTGGGGACGCTAGGCGCAGCGGGGAAAGTCACCATTTTCACCGGAACAGGTCATTTAACCATCCAAATGATTTCTAAACGGGTTTATAAAGTTGAAATAGTTGCCAAGTTCCCCTTTAAGATTTTTTAGATAAATGGAAATGGATGAGACAGAAGAAACCTTCTTTTTCATTACACATGTTAAACAATATGAGTGCAGAGAGAACACTGATGACAACCTCTTTGCTTGATATGCAAGTCACAGTGGAACCAGAATAAGGCTACTCCAGAAAAAAGGGAAACTAGTACATATAACTAAAAAATATCATGTTTCTAGACTGTGCATTCAAGTCTGGATTGCTGTGGAATATGCATACCTGATGAAAGATGAGGGCCTGAGAAACATATCCCCAGCTACTTGTGGGACACAGGTAGTGGATGAGCAGCAGCAACACCAGCATGAAAACAATGCTGACCGAGGCATAAATGGCATTGATCAGGAACATCATCACCAGACAACCCACGATGCCAAGTGCACAGGTATGCCAGGTGAAGTACCGAAAGGTAGGCCTTATGAGACCAAGAGTGGATGTTAATAATAATAATAATAATAATAATAATAATAATAATAATAACTAGAAATGCAATTACAAGGAATTACCAGTGCATGAAAATGCTAAAGTTGTGATGTAAAATATCATGTATAGTTAAAACAGATAATACAGAGATGGTTACTACGGTGATGCTAGGACAGACATGGTGGTTGCACAGCTTAATAAAAGTTGATAGTTTAAAAGTAGACTGTTTAAAAGCTGAATGTAGATAGTTTAAAAGTTGTTGATAGACAGTAGATAGTTTAAACGTTGTTGATAGACAGCTAGTTTAAAAGTAGACCGTTTAAAAGTTGAAGGTAAATACTTTAAAAGTTGTTGACAGACTGGAAGTTTAATGAATGTTGATATTCAAATAGTTTAATGGCTGTGTATAGGTAGATATTTGACGATAACTGAAAGTTGGAATGGCTCTAATGTTTGCTAACAATTATGCTAAGATTTTTAACTATGCTAACCATGCTACTTAGCTAATGTTTTATAACAGTGCTAGCAATGCTAAAATGCTAACCATGCTACTTAGCTAACGTTTTCTAGCAGTTTAATGAATGTTGATATTCAAATAGTTTAATGGCTGTGTATAGGTAGATATTTGACGATAACTGAAAGTTGGAATAGCTCTGATATTTGCTAGCAGTTATGCTAAGATTTTTAACTATGCTAACCATGCTACTTAGCTAATTTTTTATAGCAGTGCTAGCCATGCTAACCATGCTACTTAGCTAACTTAACTGACGTTTTCTAGCAGTTTTGCTAAACGTGCTAACTATGCTAGCAATGCTAACTATGTTAACCATGTGACTTAGCTAACCTAGCTGATCATTTTTAGTAGTTATGCTAACTAGCATGCTAACAATGTTAACATGCTAACTATGCTAACCATGTGACTTAGCTAACCTAGCTAATCATTTTTAGCAGTTATGCTAACTAGCATGTTAACAATGCTAACTAGGTCAACCATGTTACTTAGCTAACTTAGCTAATCATTTTTTAGCAGTTTTGTTAAAAATGCTAATAATGTTAGCGATGCTAACCATGCTAACTAGCTACAGTGGGTAGGAGTCATAGTTGATGACAAGTAACAGTTACAATGGCTGAACAGTTAAAAAGTTCAGTAGTTTAAAGGGTTAAATTGTTTAATAGTGAAATATTGTAGTGAGGACTTTTATTTTGAAACAGTTTTTGGCAGAGGAAGCAGTTGAACAGGATGTGTAGTCTTAATAGAGCCAGTTTGTATGCTTAAAGCCTGAGACTGGCAGTTGATCCAGGTGGCCTGAACACCTGCCATAGGATTCTAATTGCTTAACGGCAGTATTATGATGTCACAATCGACAATGTTAAGTCTATGGGGATTTTTTAAAAGTTTTTCTTTAATAGTTTAAAAAGTATAAAAGTTTCAAAGTTGAAAACACATAGCAGCTTGGTCCGGTTGAATACCTACGTTACAACGTTTGAATGAAGTTTCTAAGTTAAACTGTTCAAGAGAAATTGCGTACGGAAAAAGTGGTAAGCGGAATAATAATAAGAAGAAGTTGCCTAGGAAGAACAGTACAGTGCATTTTCATGCACTGTAATAATAATACACTTTATTTGTATAGCACCTTTCATCCACATAATGCAGCTCAAAGTGCTTTACATTTGGAGCATTTAACACAATAATACAGGGGTCTCAAACTCAAATGAGCTGGGGGCCACTTCTGCCAACGTCATCTGATTGGAGGGCCGCCTATTTCTGAAAATGCAATGTTCTATTTTTTTAAACCAGGCAAACTAGGCGTCGGGGTTAAGAAAGCAACACCATTGGATTTTTATATCAACATTTCAAAAGGCCATGGCTTGAAAGTGGTCAGAGATAAAGTCCTACTGTAAATGTAAAAATCTTTGAGTATAAACAAAAGTTTATGAAGGGGGTAAATGTACTAATCACTGGATGGCAAGCACCTCAAATTATGCACATTTCAGTAAATACTGGATGAACATATTTGAGCAGGTTTACTTTCCTTTTTTCATATTACCCACATAACAAATTAACAGGAAAACACCTAAGATGTATACCAACACCTAAGATGTATATGGTTTAGTGATGTATTACTAAACCACAAGGCCTACAATAAAGTATTCTGGTCAAATCAGTTCCTATCGCGGGTAATCTGAGTACCCAGAAGTTCGCATCATATTGCGGGTGACTTTGTAGTTCTTTAGAGCCCTGTTTCTACTAGCCCTGCTGTCTTTACCACGTCCATTACGGACACTTTCATCACGATAACCACTGCAACCTCCAAGTTATGTTGGGCAGAGGATCGAAATAAGCATGGTATGCTTAGTGGACACCGTCGTATACACGCAAAGACGCACCTCCATTCACAGACGCACTGTGACTATCACTGTCAATAGACGATCGATCATAATCTCCAAAAGGATATTCTCCTTCAGAATCAGAATAGGTGAATAACATAGCCTACCTAAGACTTCATCACACGTGAACGTTTTTCAACATTAGGTGTAGGCCTATTTCTGCTTCAATTTGTGCAAAACTATGGCCTGCATCGCTTCCGCGTCATTACAAATGCACGTCTTTGTGTTTCTCGCGTGTAATACAAGTTCCTGAAAACTTTGCGCAGCGATTTTGGGTTTGAATCAAGCTCTGGATGTCTAGCACATAGTGGAGCAGAGTAGGCTACAAATGAGATTGGTCACCGTACTTGGATCTATCGTCTACTTTAATCAGCATCGTTGTTTGTCGCAATTAAAAATAGCCTCAAGGGCCGGATTACATTATTATTTTGGCATACGTTGCGGGCCGGAATTGGCCCGCGGGCCGGGTGTTTGAGACCCCTGCAATAATAGATAGATAGATACTTTATTGATCCCTAAGGGGAAATTCAAGGTCTCAGTAGCATACAGACATCACACACAAGACCTTGAATTTCCCCTTGGTATCATGGTGTTAAATGCTCCAAAGAGAGACAAACATTTTTTTTATATAAGTCTGAGCAGTGTGAATCAGCACAGATCACAAAAACTGCAAAGATTTATTATGAATATTATTTTCAAAACATTTCTCAAATTAGGTTAGTATTCAATCCATATTTGTGGAATAACTGGAAAAGTACCGAAAGTTTGGAGCAGAGGCCCATTCCAGGGCTAAACAAGCCAGATCGACAGCAGCATACACCAGCAAAAAAAATATGGTGACAATGCTGGCAATGGTGTTCAATTTCCCGAGCAGCAGTACCACCTGCAGAAACACACAGACAAACTTCTTCAACCAGTGTCTAAAAGCAGTGTTACCTGGTTTCATTGATTCTTTTATCCACCTCACCTGCACAAGTGACCAGGAGATGAGGACAGAAACCCATGGGTTTCCTCTTTCAGATGTCTGACTTGCTGGAGCCAGAACTCCACCTGTAAAACAGCATGGAAACATTTGGCCTTTATTCAAGTATATAGCTTCATTTTTAATTTGAACAGTGAGAATAAAATGTGCTGCTCACCAAATAGATTGTCTCGTGATAGAGCAAAGAGAATCCGTGAAGCCCCAATAAGATTACTCATGGCTGCTGACAGGGTGGATGCGTATATGCCCACCATCACAAGTGGACACCAGACATCAATATTACAGAGAAAACTGTAGTTTCTTAGGAGTAGTAGACTGAAGATTGGGAAACAATGAAAGAAGACGGGCAATCATTTAAAAAGATATTTTGAGAAACAAAAGATACATCTCTGCTCAGAGACGCAGCAAAGTAAGCCAGAAACAACAACGACAATAAAAAGTCAATCTGATAAAATAAATTGTCCATTTCTAAATATAGTGTGAGTATGTGTGTGTTGAATTACCGGTCACAAGAGCATGATGCCAACAAAGCTAGAAGGTTGTATGTGATGAATGTGAAGACGACTGCAGTCAGGGTTCCACGAGGAATGGAATAACTGGGGTTCTTCAAGTCACCTTGGACGCACAGCGGCAACCGTTTGAAAGAGAAATACAAGATGTGTCAGAGAGACAACCCTGGCATTACCCTTTCTCTAAAGCACTCAGACATGGCAATGCACTCAGACAGCCCCTGGAGATAGTGTTGAATGCTCACCTGACATATTGGAGCCAGCCATAATGCCAGTGCAGCCATTGAACATGACAGCAAATACTGTGGTGAAACTCATCATGGAACCTGTGGTGTAGTCCACTGTGTAACTCCCTTTGACAAAGTTAAAATGACTATCAGCATTCATGGTCAGAGAAAGAGCCATGTCACAGCATAATTTCCTGAGTAAACTGTCAATGGCCATGTCAATCAAATCTGTCAGTATCACGGGATATAGCATTGTTTCCCAACCGTGGGGGTCGCCTGAAATTCAAATGAGGTCGGCTGAGGTACAGGGTCTTACAAATGACCAGTACATTACATAAAAATATGTATTAAATAATAAATATTAAAATAATATAATAATATTAAAAACCTATCATAACCAAGTTAAGTAACTGATCCTTCATTACAATCTAGCAAGGTAAAAATAAAGTCAGACAGCCTGCATGGCATGTTCGGTTGATGGAATTATGCTGCTTGATCAATGTTCAAAAAGAAAGTAGCAAAACAACCAGGTGCGCAGGAGTACATTTGGGGTAAATCAAAGTACCACTTTCTTCTGGATGTCACAGTAGTAGAGCTTTAGATTCTCAGCCCGAGCCCGAGCATGGGTAAGGTGGGCCTGGATTTTTTGGGCCCAATCTAAGCTCTATACAGCAGAGATGAGTTGTGCTCTCTCTCACAACATGTGAATGATTGGGGTCTGTCAAAATAGGGTCGCCTGCCAAAAAAGGTTGGGAACCCCTTGGATATAGCAATCAATATAAATCTAGGAATATAGGAAGCTCGTGTTGCTAAGCTTGTTCAATAGGGCTAGGAACAGATGTTTTTAATGCAACAATAAGCATAATGCTACTATTTGAAGCATAGGGCTTTAGAAACACCATATTCATTTTGATTGAATCTTGAAAAGCATTGATTGTAATGATATGGTAAAGTTCAGAATACACTCACAATGACTGCTAAGCACAAAGTTTAAAAAAAATGTATGATACCATCAACTACATGCCAAGATAAAATAGTTAGAAATAGTTGTTGGGGCAAGGTTTTTACACTCTTAGATAATTAGCTTGATCATTTTAGATCAAAATGCTTTCCTGCTGCTTTGAAGAAACAACATATATTTCTAACTGGCTCAGAGATTGAGCATAAAGCCAAGAACACCAGTTGAACCCTGATTAACAGGTCAGACACATTTACATTTATTCATTCGGCAGATGCACTTATCCGAAGCGACTTACAGCAATAGGATGACATTTAAGCTATTCACATTTAAGCTACAGAGCTACAGTTACTAATAACATTTAAGATATTAACTTTTAACGATTTTAGTAGGCCAACTGAAGGTGCCGGAGTAAGACTGTTGCACAAAGCAAGCTCACAGCTGTCTTTTTCACACAGCTAGTTAGTTGTTCTTCAAACTTACCCCACAAATTACCCAACAACGTGTCCAATTTGAAGCCAGTGAAGTTGGCAGTGGCTGCCTGGGTAGAATTGCCTGACACGGCCGGCAAGACAACTACTCTTGGTCCAACAATGAAGAAGCTGGCAAATATTGAGCTCAACACGGTCATGACGATGAGGAAAATGAGAAAGGTGGTCTTGGCATAGATATGGGCACCAACAAGACACACCCCAAGGCAAAGGAGTAGAACGGCTGAGGCGTACAGGAGGGACCACCAGTATCCCAGTGGAAGCATGTGATAGGGATTTGCCAAACCAGCTTCACCTATTAAAATGACATTTTAGAATAATCTAATGAACAGCTTTATTTAAAGTGACATTAGGTTTTCAAACCATATTTTTCTTCATTGAACTCTTTCCAGATAATGAATCTGCAACTCTGACCATACACCACATACATTTAGAGCACTAACCAACTGTGTGCAATTCTGTGCATTCACTGAGGAGTGCGCTGCACTTTATCTAGAACTCTCCATTCTGTGATAAATACACATGCAAAATGTGCTTCCAGAAAACAGTCAACCCAAGATATGACAACAGTACCAGCACAATGCTCCAATTTCCTGATCAGATTCAAATGTATTAAAATGGCAACTGACTGGCATTCAATCAGATATGAAAGGCAGGAGGACATTTTTCAAACCTTCAGAAATGCCAAAAGACACAGTGATTGCTTCCACAAGGCCAAGAACATAGAGGGCACATCCACAAACATTGGCAAAAAAAAACATGATGCCTATGCTACCTCCAAACTCTGGTCCTAAGGCTCGACTGATCATATCTGAGGGAAAATGTTAGGGACAATGCCATGCAGTACCAGTGAACAGCAATTTAGGTTTTGATAGAAAAACGTGCACAGCACATTAAGATACACTTGTGTTGGTGACAAATAGACCGTCTTCAGACAGCTGTATAAAAAGGGAACATCCTTGCTTCAAAGACTGCAAAGTCTTCAATCGTTGTGACTTGTGGAGCAAAGAAAAAACATAATTGGGACTCTTCACCTGAAACGGAATGTAAAATAGTGATATGTAATTTCAGAAAAAATATTTAGATCCCAAGATTTGTCATGGGTGAAAGAAAATGTTTGGATTCATCGGGCAGTCAGTTAAGCACAATGTGACTGAGATATAAACAGGATTCTTGTGCAAAAAGGATACAGTAGGCCCCACCAGCATCCAATGCTCCATTGGTTGAAATAGCACAAACCGACAGCACAGTCATAGTAATGATTAGATAAGATACCAAGAACATCAGGATGGACTGATAAAGTCCTGCATGACCGACAACAAACCCTGTAGATAAACAGAGATATCTTATAAGGTCCGCAAGTCAAGGCACTTTGCTATTAAGTAAAAAAACTCAGTTTAACATTGCCTTCAAACACTCACCAATCCGAAGAAATAAAACAACGCTAAACATGGATAAAACAGTTGGTATGATTACTCCGAAGAAAGTCGTTAGTTTCTTTGGAGGCTTTCCGGCGGTCTTCCGAGACACACGCGGCGATTTATCAACTGTGACCCCGACTGAATTACCCGAGCCATGGGTGCTTGAGGATAGTCGGTAATGCAGCAGAGGCGTTTTCTCTGACATTTTGGTGGCGCTCATCTATTTTGGCGTTGGGCTAAATGCCGTTGTTATAGGCCCTACGGTAACTGGCTTCCATGTTAACTGGCTGGACTGTTTACTTTGCCTCTGGAGTTAACGTAACCGCCCCCTTCTTTTGCAGGTGTGTTCAGCTGATAATTTAGCCTCCAAAACTCGCAGATTCGTCTGTTTAACTCAAGTTCAAATAGAAATGTTTGTGATGCTCCACTTTGTTGTTTAATAAAGCTTTACAACACGATGTGTCGGCGTTGGAAGTGTCAGGTTGTCTGTAGTAGGCTAGGCGACATGCGCTGGGCCATGAATATCCCAGATAGCAATTACTCATTGAATCTATGTTAAATCAACATTATTTTGTCAATGTTAAAATCATTGAGTCAACGTCGCACTTAAACATTGATCCTATAACATTTTGCACCCTCTATTAATATTGAAGCAATGTTGAAATTCCAACTACAGATCAATGGAATTTCAATGGTATTTCAATTAAAATTAATATTGAAACAACGTTGAAATTACAACCAAACTAAAGATCAATGCGATTTCAATGGTATTTCAATTGATATTAAACCTCAGTAAACCACTTTTAATCTGGAAAAATATTGGGAAATTCACATCCTGCTTTATATACAGCCAGGATAAATTTGACTAGGCCTAGTATGGCTGGTTTAGGCTACACAATCGTGCATAAATAACCAGACAACTTATCAGTTTGAAAATCAAGTGCATTTATTAACTCTTCTTCATTTAGAAATTCACGTGTGTTGTGCTTCCCTGCCATCCATTCAGTATAGCATTCATAGACCACCCGTTCGCAGTTAGCCCTCCACCATCCAGTAGCAGAGTGAAGTGGCACCTAACAGAAACAGAAGAAAAGGAGATAGACAGTGTTAGATAAATATGTTCAACTGAAGGCTACTTATAATTGAAACTTTAGAATAATCATAGAATATATATTCTATATGTTTGTTGAGTTTGCTGTCAAAATGCCAGGCTGAAGATGGTGTTAGAATAATTCAGTTTCGCAAGCTGGGTGAGCTCATTGAACATGCCGTGTTTGCTAGCAGCACCAGCCATTCGGGCAGCTCTGTTCGTCCGAACACTTTTGCTGCCCAATGAACGGTTAATGATAGCAGTCTAGTCAGATATGACTTAAAGTTGACTTATATCAGTATTGCTAAAGTTAGCCTATTAAAAACTCACAAAAATATGATCACCAGGAGTTAAATAAATGTTAGCTAAATCTCCACGTAAACCAGCAGCACATCTTCAGCCTATAATTTTGACAGCCTAGAAGCTAACGTTACCGGTAGGCCTAGCACTACTTCATATTTTATTATCATGAGTATAATAAACTGTAACTTACTGACAACAAAGGTAGGACCTAATTATAAATCAGACTGCCGAGTAACGTTAACCTAACATTATGATGAACTGCCATAACGTAAGTTAGCCTAAACATTAATTTGACAACAGCAAGTAAATTTAGCTAGCCTAGCATTTGAATCAGTTTGTAAATCTGACAGTACGATGTACATAGACTGTAAACATGACCGAATTTAATGTAGTACACTTTTACAATAAAACATTATCGTTTGATAAATAAATGCTTGCTTACCATTAAGGAGGAGTGAACTTGACAGAGAGCTGAACACCACCGTTGGTCTGACTGAACTGTTGCTGAAAATGAACTGTACAGTTCAAACGTCGTCGCGCGGTCAACTGTAAATCCACTACTTTTCAATCACCACGTTAAGATTTCCCAGTCAACCACAAATCCATGACTTTTCAATATCTTTTAGTGAACTATGTATCGATGCTCTATCGATTATGGCAACATAAACTATAAACCAATGTTGTTTCGATATCTCTCTTATCGATAATCATGCACTGTCGGGTTTTTGTCAGGATTGTAATGCTGATTCAATGTCTATTTACCATTGAGATTTCAATCTCAACCAAAATGATGATTTGGATGGAAAATCAACATCATATCAATGTCACCTTGCTATCTGGGATACCACCAAATAAAACAAAATAAACTCCACGTGGGTCTCGAACCGCTAATAAATTAAACTGCTTGTATGATAACCTGGCATCAGACACGCAAATTGCAGATAATATGAATTTAAACCAAAGATGAACGAATAGGCCCAGGAAAAAAATGAACTAAAATTTCACAGTAAAACAGTGAAATTTACAGTACAACTAATTTTTTTATATTCTACCATTGCATTTAGGCTACAGTTCAACCACGAATATATCATAACTTGACTATGAACTCTCCCATTACTACCATTCATATATGAACTTCATGGTCGCACGTCTGATGCAGACGTTGAAGTTTACAGTTAATAAGTAAAGATGGTTGACTGCAATTTAGTTTATAGTCAGACTGCGGTCTTCATAATTATGAGGTTTACTATGAAGTTTACAGTTCAACTAAACATTTTCAACTTCAAAAGTAAATCACATTTCTGGGGTAATACCATAGACTGTATGAAATAAAACATGAATTCCCTCTTTGTATATCCTTCACATTCCTGTGCTACCTCTACTTTTAAGCTTTTGTGTGGTCATCAAATAGACTGCTATGTTTACTTACTCACATGTTACTTGTATCGACTAAAGTTTAACAACATGACAGAAAAATGAACTTTTGATTAAAGAACACAGTGTCATCCATTATTACTTATCATGAACACATCAAAATCGGTCATGGCACTGTTAATAAATACTTCATGGTTGAACTGTAAAAGATCCATAAGTTGACAGTGTTACTATGAACCATCATAGTGAATTTTACAGTAAAACCATCAAATTACCACAAACAAACCAATGAAAATACCAGCACTCTTTTTATGGAAGCCATAGCTATGTAGCTATGACACCATGTGTGCAGGAAGACCATCTTACTCAATTTAGCTCTAATATTCTCAGGGTTCTTGACTCTATAGCACCTGCCAAGGCTAAAAGTAAACCTAAAACACCATAGAGGAATATCACAACAGTAGCAAATCAGAAGAGAGAATGTAGGAAAGCTGAACGCAAATGGAGAAATACTAAGCTTGAGTTATGTAGGGCCAGGCAATCTTCATTAATTGTAACATTAATAACACCCGTGCTCTTTTTGCCATTGTTGATAAGTTAACAAATTCCCCAACATAACAGAGCTACCTCAAGATTTCAAGTCAACAAAAAAATGTAATGACGTTGGTTCTTTTTTTCCCATCACAAAATTGAAATTATTAGAGTTCACCACAGGCCTAAACAAAATGTAGCCTCCTTATCTGTATTTACTGCTATTGATGGCCAAACCCTTGAAAAAACTGTGCTGCAACTTAGTTTTATCTACCTGCTGTCTTGACGCTCTGCCTAAAGTCTTTAAAAGTGTTTTCAGCTGTTTGGCATTTGAGCTTTTGCAAATTGTGAACCGTTTTCACCTCATTTTCCTAGCAGCACTTAAGACAGTTATCAAACCTCTCCTGTTGTGTTTGCTGTCAAATGTGACCGATTGACAATTATTTTCAAAAATATTGTTTCCTTATTCTGACTACCATGAGTTGCCATGACTTAACACAGGGCATCTGAACACACAAAACAATTTTTGATAATTTTCATGACAATTTGAGTGTTTTATTTAACACCCATGTGTATTCCCGGTCTCAAATATGACCGGCCATTAGAAATGAATCTGTGAGAAAATGGTCAGTGTATAAAATTGAATCCAGACACATACTTGTTGATTAGATGGACTGTATGTGTGCTTCTGTACATTAAAACACACACACAAACACACCCTCACTCTCCCTCTTTGCTTCCCCAATAGAATATTCCCCTTTCTGACTTGCACGAGTTCAGGTCAATGAGACCTACAGGCCATAAACAGCAAATGGAAGTTCAATAGGTTATATCTATAGAACACACGTTCATACAAAGGTCTATCACACCATTAGATGATAATATATGTTCTACTATGGATTTATAACAAGTTATAATGCAGCGGTCATTTCTGACCAGGAACACAAAACTAGTAAACATGAAACGAACAGGAGGGTTAAAAAAAGAAACCTGGATTAGTTTATACTTAAAGGAGAATTCCGGTGTGATATTGACCTAAAGTGTATTGAAACATGATACCGAGTGTGAACGTATGTCTCATAGCCCATCTCGGCTTGTCCCCTGCACTCCAAAATCTGGCGCTAGTTAGCCGATGCTACCAACAGCTTTTTCAATAGTGGTGCTTCGGCATCGGGCTAGCCATGCAAATAAATCACTGTTTTACACCCATTTACGAGGCTCAATGTATCTCCACACTTCATTGGTAGACTTCCGAGGGCCCTGACATTTAAAACGAGACATTGAGAACTTTGAAAAAGCACTGGTAGTTTACTTACAAGACGATTTATACAGACAGTATCTTCACAAAGTTTAGCGTTTGCAGCCATCTTGAATTTAGTCACGATAAGTCGAGCAACGAGTAAGAATGAACAGGTATGATAAGGGATCAGATTCCAAAAATAATTCAGTGGAAATGCATGGATTCCAGTTTGGAAGAAACTGGAATCCATGCATTTCCACTGAATTCTCAATGTCTCGTTTTAAATGTCAGGGCCCTCGGAAGTCTACCAATGAAGTGTGGAGATACATTGAGCCTCGTAAATGGGTGTAAAACAGTGATTTATTTGCATGGCTAGCCCGATGCCGAAGCACCACTATTGAAAAAGCTGTTGGTAGCATCGGCTAACTAGCGCCAGATTTTGGAGTGCAGGGGACAAGCCGAGATGGGCTATGAGACATACGTTCACACTCGGTATCATGTTTCAATACACTTTAGGTCAATATCACACCGGAATTCTCCTTTAACAATTACAGGCCTATTTCAAGCCTCCTCTTTATAGATAATGTTATTGAAAAAGTAGTTTTCAATGACAACCTCCAGTCAGGCTTTCCTCAACATCATGCTGAAGCAGCCCTAGTCAAGGTCATAAAAGGCATTCACCTGAATGCAGACTCTGGTAAAATACGATACATACATTTAATAAATTCAAGTCCTACCTAGTAGACAAGGACTACTTTGTTTCTATCAGCACCTCTGTATCAGAGAAAATCACCATGCCATATGGGGTTCCACAGGGATCTATTCTTGGGCCCCTTAACCTGTACCTGTTTAACCTGTACATGCTCCCTCTTGGACAAAGTACAAGGTAGCTTATCTATGCAGATGACACCCAGGTCTACCTTGCTCTCTCACCAAATGATGTTGGTTGAGTCACTGGGCCAATCCCACAGACTTTGGTGCACATTCTCGCGAAATTTGTAAGGGCTGTCCCAATGCCGCATTTCAAAAAGCGTGAGGGTTTGAGTATACACACTTACTGAGCCCCTTTCCATGAGTCTGCATTGGACTTCACCACAGGTAATTACCCACAGTTCCAAGCGTTGTGACGTTTACCGCGGAGACCAGGGAAATCCAGAAATTACAAAGGTAAACAACAGCACGACACACGTGCATAGTGCACGTGTCAGCAACGTCTTTGTTATTAACCATTGTGAAGTGCTGTCCCAATTCCATACCTATTTGAGCCAATGTGGTCTCACACACTCACTCACTTAGCACCTGAGATCAATTAAGTCTGTCCTTAGTCCTCAGGGCTCACTTTGGGATTGGCCCATTGTGTCTATGTCTTGAAAAAGTGAATTGCTGGATGCAACATCATTTCTTACAATTAAATAAAGACAAGACAGAGTTCTGTTTTGGAATTGAGATTGAAACTCAGCACCTATTTGGAATCTAGAGCACTTCAAACCAGAACCTGTGTCAAAAACCTTGGTGTAACACTGGATGGAGATCTTAGTTTCAATGAGCACATCGAAACAATTACTAAATCAGCATTTTGGTACCTTACAAATATAGACAAGATTTGTGTCTAAGCAGGATTTGAAAACGAATCCATGCCTTCATATCATGCAGGGTTGATTATTGTAATACTCTCCTCACTGGCCTCCCCCAAAAGTCTATCAGACAGCTCCAACTAATACAAAATGCAGCAGCCAGAACAAAGAAAGGAGATCACATCACCCTAATCATCAGGTCCTTGCACTGGCTCTACTGACGCTGGTCTGCTGGTAGTGCCCAAGGTCAAAACTAGTAAAATGGCATTTAGCCATATGGTGCCCACTGCTGGAACTCAGATGCCTAGAGATCAGATTTGAAAAATAAACTAGAAAATGTAATTTCGAGGAAATTACCAGTGCATGAAAATATAAACATACTGTATATTATTATACTGTATATTAACATAAAATGCCAAACAAACTTTTATTTGGAAACAGTTGGCAGGAGTCATAGTTGATAACAACTGACAGTTGAAATGGCTGAACAGTTAAATAGTTGTGTAGTTTAAATAGTTAAATTATTTAATAGTGAATTATTGTAGTGAGGATATTTATTTTGAAACAGTTGTGGGCAGAGGAAATAGTAGTCTTCAGAGAGCCAGTGTATGCTTAAAGCCTGAGACAGAGTATATAGTTTAAAAGTTGAATGTAGATAGTGTGATGGATGTTGATAGACAGAAAGTTGAATGGATGTTGATAGGCAGATTGTTTAAAGGATGCTGATGTATAGTTTAATGGGTGGATGAGTGAATGGTTTGAGGATAAATGGATAGAAAGTTGGATGGAATGTGCCTTATATCCTTGTAGAATGGAGAGACACAGAGAGTTGGCCTAGTTAATCAGAAAGCAGTTGATACAGGTGCAATCAGTTTAACTGGCCCTTTGATGGGTCCTAGTAGTGAGCAGCTGGAAGTTGATACAGGTGCAAATCAAGTTAATTAGTCCATTGTGATGTCATAGTCTAATGCAAAGTCTATGGGGAAAAATAAGCTTGTTTTTTTTATTAATATCTCAAAAAGTATAAAGTTTACAAAAGTGAAAAATACATTCCCCACGTGTCCTTTTCAAGACCTACGTTACAAAGTTTGAACGAAGTTTCTACGTTAAACGGTTAAAGCTGAATTAGACGCAGAAATTTGGTGGGAAGAATAATAATAACTAGAAATGCAATTCCAAGGAATTACCAGTGCATGAAAATGCTAAAGTTGTGATGTAAAATATCATGTATAGTTAAAACAGATAATACAGAGATGGTTACTACGGTGATGCTAGGATAGACATGGTGGTTGCATAGCTTAATAAAAGTTGATAGTTTAAAAGTAGACTGTTTAAAAGCTGAATGTAGATAGTTTAAAAGTTGTTGATAGACAGTAGATAGTTTAAAAGTTGTTGATAGACAGCTAGTTTAATAGATAGTTTAATGATAGTTTAAAAGTAGACCATTTAAAAGTTGAAGGTAAATAGTTTAAAAGTTGTTGATAGACTGGAAGTTGAATGAATGTTGATATTCAAATAGTTTAATGGCTGTGTATAGGTAGATATTTGACGATAACTGAAAGTTGGAATGGCTCTAATGTTTGCTGGCAGTTATGCTAAGATTTTTAACTATGCTAACCATGCTACTTAGCTAATGTTTTATAGCAATGCTAACTTGCTAACCATGCTACTTAGCTAACGTTTTCTAGCAGTTTAGTGAATGTTGATATTCAAATAGTTTAATGGCTGTGTATAGGTAGATATGTGACGATAACTGAAAGTTGGAATGGCTCTAATGTTTGCTAGCAGTTATGCTAAGATTTGAAATTCTGCTAACCATGCTACTTAGCTAATGTTTTATAGTATTATGATGTCACAATCGGCAATGTTAAGTCTATGGGGATTTTAAAAAAGTTTTTCTTTAATAGTTTAAAAAGTATAAAAGTTTCAATGTTGAAAAGTCATACCAACCCGATCTGTTTGAAGGCCTACGTAACAAAGTTTGAATGAAGTTTCTAAGTTAAACTGTTCAAGAGAAATAGCGTACGGAAAAAGTGGTAAGCGGAATAATAATAATAATAAGAAGAAGTTGCCTAGGAAGAACAGTACAGTGCATTTTCATGCACTGTAACTAGAAAACGCAATTCCAGGGAATTACCAGTGCATGAAAATGCAAAACATATGGTGTGAAATATATTGTTAAAACAGATGATGTGCTAATTGGCAACCAACATGATGAGGTTTAATATAGTTCAAATGACTGAACTAGGTAGATGAGGTTTAATATAGTTGGAATGACTGAACTAGGTAGATGAGGTTTAATATAGTTGGAATGACTGAACAGTTAAATAGGTGGATAGTTTAAATGGTTAAATTATTTGCTAGGTAGATGAGGTTTAATATAGTTGGAATGACTGAACGGTTAAATAGGTGGATAGTGTAAAAGGTTAAATGATTTGCTAGGTAGATGAGGTTTAATATAGTTGGACTGACTGAACAGTCAAATAGGTGGATAGTTTAAAAGGTTAGCCTGAGAAACTGATAGGGTGCAGGTGGCCTGGCCACCTGGCCTAGGATTCTAATTGCTTAACGGCAGTCTTAATAGAGCCATATTGTATGGTTAAAGCCTGAGACAGAGTATATAGTTTAAAAGTTAAATGTAGATAGTGTAATGGATGTTGATAGACAGAAAGTTGAATGGATGTTGATAGGCAGATTGTTTAATGGATGTTGGTGGATAGTTTAATGGGTGGATGAGTGAATGGTTTGAAGAGGATGAATGGATAGAAAGTTGGATGGAATGTGCCTTATATCCTTGTAGAATGGAGAGACACAGAGAGTTGGCCTAGTTAAGCAGAAAGCAGTTGATACAGGTGCAATCAGTTTAGCTGGCCCTTTGATGGGTCCTAGTAGTGAGCAGCTGGAAGTTGATACAGGTGCAAATCAAGTTAATTAGTCCATTGTGATGTCATCAGCCCATGTTAAGTCTATGGGGAAATTTTGAGTAGTTTTTAATTAATAGTTTAAAAGTATAAAAGTTACAAAGCTGAAAAATACAAACATGTCCTAAGTAAGACCTACGCAACATAGTTTGAATGAAGTTTCTACGTTAAACGGTTGAAGCTGCATTAACTGTGTTAGAAGAAGACGAATAATAATAAGAAGAAGAAGCCTAGGAAGAACAGTACAGTGCATTTTCATGCACTGTAATAATAATAATAAGAAGAAGACTTCGGATAACAGAACGGTGCATTTTCATGCACTGTAATTAAAAACTAAATATTTTCTACTGCCTTTGATTAATCTGATGTCTTTTGGTTGAGTTATAAAGTGAATTTATTACAGTGCATGCACTGTACTGTTCTTCCAAGGCAACTTCTTCTTATTACAGTGCATGAAAATGCACTGTTCTGTTTTCCGAAGTCGTCTTCTTCTTCTTCTTCCCACCAAATTTCTGCATCTAATTCAGCTTTAACCGTTTAACGTAGAAACTTTGTTCAAACTTTGTAACGTAGGTCTTGAAAAGGACACGTGGGGAATTTATTTTTCACTTTTTTAAACTTTATACTTTTTGAGATATTAATAAAAAACAAGCTTATTTTTCCCCATAGACTTAATATGGGCTGATGACATCACAATGGGCTAATTAACTTGATTTGCACCTGTATCAACTTCCAGCTGCTCACTACTAGGACCCATCAAAGGGCCAGTTAAACTGATTGCACCTGTATCAACTGCTTTCTGCTTAACTAGGCCAACTCTCTGTGTCTCTCCATTCTACAAGGATATAAGGCACATTCCATCCAACTTTCTATCCATTCATCCTCTTCAAACCATTCACTCATCCACCCATTAAACTATCCACCAACATCCATTAAACAATCTGCCTATCAACATCCATTCAACTTTCTGTCTATCAACATCCATTACACTATCTAAATTCAACTTTTAAACTATATACTCTGTCTCAGGCTTTCAGCATACAATCTGGCTCTCTTAAGACTACAGATTCTGTTCCTATTTCCTCTGCCCACAACTGTTTCAAAATAAATGTCCTCACTACAATAATTCACTATTAAATAATTTAACTATTTAAACTACTCAACTATTTAACTGTTTAGACATTTCAACTGTCAGTTGTTATCAACTATGACTCCTGCCAACTGTTTCCAAATAAAAGTTTGTTTTGCATTTTATGTTAATATACAGTATGTTTATATTTTCATGCACTGGTAATTCCCTGGAATTGCGTTTTCTAGTTACAGTGCATGAAAATGCACTGTACTGTTCTTCCTAGGCAACTTCTTCTTATTATTATTCCACTTACCACTTTTTCCGTACGCAATTTCTCTTGAACAGTTTAACTTAGAAACTTCATTCAAACTTTGTAACGTAGGTCTTCAAACAGATCGGGTTGCAATTAGAATCCTATGGCAGGTGTTCAGGCCACCCGGATCAACTGCCAGTCTCAGGCTATAAGCATACAAACTGGCCCTATTAAGACTACACATCCTGTTCAACTGCTTCCTCTGCCAAAAAAATAAAAGTCCTCACTACAATATTTCACTATTAATCAATTTAACCCTTGAAACTACTGAACTTTTTAACTGTTCAGCCATTGTAACTGTTACTTGTCATCAACTATGACTCCTACCCACTGTAGCTAGTTAGCATAGTTAGCATGCTAGTTAGCATTTTTAGCAAAACTGCTAAAAATGATTAGCTAAGTTAACTAAATTAGCTAAGTAACATGGTTAGCATAGTTAGCGTTGTTAGCATGCTAGTTAGCATAGTTAGCATAACTACTAAAAATGATTAGTTAGGTTAGCTAAGTCACATAATTATCATAGTTAGGATGTTAACATTGTTAGCATGCTAGTTAGCATAGTTACCATAACTACTAAAAATGATAAGCTAGGTTAGCTAAGTCACATTGTTAACATAGTTAACATGTTAGCATTGCTAACATAGTTAGCATGTTTAGCAAAACTACTAGAAAACATTAGTTAAGTTAGCTAAGTAGCATTGCTAATAGTTAGCATGTTTAGCAAAACTGCTAGAAAACGTTAGCTAAGTAACATGGTTAGCATGTTAGCATTGCTAACACTTCTATAAAACATTAGCTAAGTAACATGGTTAGCATAGTTAAAAATCTTAGCATAACTGCTAGCAAACATTAGAGCCATTCCAACTTTCAGTTATCGTCAAATATCTACCGATACACAGCCATTAAACTATTTGAATATCAACATTCATTAAACTTCCAGTCTGTCAACAACTTTTAAACTATTTACCTTCAACTTTTAAACGGTCTACTTTTAAACTATCTATTAAACTATCATTAAACTATCTATTAAACTAGCTGTCTATCAACAACTTTTAAACTATCTACTGTCTATCAACAACTTTTAAACTATCTACATTCAGCTTTTAAACAGTCTACTTTTAAACTATCAACTTTTATTAAGCTATGCAACCACCATGTCTATCCTAGCATCACCGTAGTAACCATCTCTGTATTATCTGTTTTAACTATACATGATATTTTACATCACAACTTTAGCATTTTCATGCACTGGTAATTCCTTGGAATTGCATTTCTAGTTATTATTATTCCGCTTACCACTTTTTCCGTACACAATTTCTCTTGAACAGTTTAACTTAGAAACTTCGTTCAAACTTTGTAACGTAGGTCTTCAAACGGACAAGGTTGCTATGTATTTTCAACTTTGAAACTTTTATACTTTTTAAACTATTAAAGAAAAACTTTTTAAAAATCCCCATAGACTTAACATTACCGATTGTGACATCATAATACGGCCATTAAGCAATTAGAATCCTATGGCAGGTGTTCAGGCCACCTGCAGCCTCAGGCTTTAAGCATACAATCTGGGTCAATTAAGACTACACATCCTATTCAACTGTTTCCTCTGCCCAAAACTGTTTCAAAATAAAAGTCCCCACTACAATAATTCACTGTTAAACAATTTAACTCATTAAACTACTGAACTTTTTCCATTCAACTTTTAAACGGTCTACTTTTAAACAATCATTAAACTATCTATCTATTAAACTAGCTGTCTATCAACAACTTTTAAACTATCTACATTCAACTTTTAAACTTTTAAACTATATACATTCAACTTTTAAAAAGTCTACCGGTACTTTTAAAAACTATCTATCTATTAAACTAGCTGTCTATCAACAACTTTTAACTTGTCATCAACTATGTCAATACTTGTCATCAACTATGACTCCTACCCACTGTGGCTAGTTAGCATGTTAGCATTGCTAACATAGTTAGCATGTTTAACAAAGCAAAACTGCTAGAAAACGTTAGCTAAGTAGCATGGTTAGCATTGCTAACATAGTTAGCATGTTTAGCAAAACTGCTAGAAAATGTTAGCTAAGTAGCATGGTTAGCATGTTAGCATTGCTAGCATAGTTAGCATGTTTAGCAAAACGTTTTCAATGGCAAACGTTTAATCTAATCTAATCTAATGTGCTATAAATAAATTTACAAACTAGAACCTTAGAATGTAGGCATCTAAACAAAGGATGTATGTCATTAGGTTAATTTATGCCTATCAAATATTAGCCTAAATAATGTAGATACATTTGAATAACTAGCCTATTTTAGCTTCCTTAGTTCTAATGTCAGCTGCTTTTGGCGCCAAAAACTTGACGCTGTCCTCAGACAACCAAGGGAGACGTTGAATGAAAGATTCTTTGAAGATGACACTGGTTAGATCTCCTCCAAGGTTGAACTTATTTTCCAAAGCTGAGTTGACAGAGGAGGTGAATAGAGATTACATTGGATAACCAGTCACACGAGATTGAAGGGTAAGTGTAGTTTGTCTTTTTATGTTTGTAACATTAGCTAATAATAATAGAAAATATGAACCACCATCTTCATGGCTAACATTAGCTATCTGCTAACGTTTGCTAGCTAGCTAGTTCACCAGAGCTTTGATGAGGAGCTAGGGTGAACGTAGACCTAGTTTAGAAACCTTTTTGTCCCTTCATGCTACAAATAACTTACTATTAATATAGTAAGATCTAGCTCTATTTAGCTAGAGCTATGTGTAATGTCTATGTTTAACCGTGATGTTAGTGGCTAATGGCTACCTTTCACACATAACATTAGCAGTTAAGCATAAGGGAGGTCTGAAAGAAAACGGCCATAGAAGCTAGTCTCTCATTTGGCAACGTGACAAGTGGGTGTGATAATTCACCCTTCCCTAAGTCCCGCCCTCCTTAGTTACTGTTGCTATGCCTGACAAGCTTTAGCACCCTGCATGTCTATTACATAGGGGGAGAACCGGGACTTTTCAATGAAATGTCATTTACAAAGACATCCTACCGCACTGAAAGCTAATATTTCGTCACTAGCAACCTACATCTGTCCTCTGTCAAATACAGTTGGAATTTCAGCTCTGAACAAAACCGTTCATGAGTTATTATGACCGCCGCTAGCGAAGTGGTCACATAGGGATTGTCAAAGTTTTTTTTTTTTTTTTCCTCATCTATTTCCTGAATTTTTGGTCAACGATACCCGGGACACCGAACTACCGGGGCACATGAAATTTGGTGGGTATGTAGCCCCACTAGACTTTTACGGAAAAATGTTGTTTCGTCCCGGGGGCCACTCCCCCCCCAGCAGTTTTTCCTAATTAACTACCTGAACCGTGGCACTGAGGATGAAGAATCTTTTATGGTATGTTGGTCTCAAGGGCCCACATCAATCTGGCCCATAATCACTCATTTGTGATTTGCACCCCCCCCGGTAAAAAATGAAAATGCAATATTATTCTGCTTTAATCGCCCCTATCTTCAGTTAAGATGTTCAGAACTGCACCAAATTTTATGTGTATGATTGACCTGGCATTCTCTGGGGGTATGCCAAGTTTCGTAGAATTTCATCCATGGGGGGGTCTAAGTGACTACACTCATTGGCCTGTAGATGGCGGTGCACACATATACACATGCACACACACACAAGCACCCAAATACTATCGGTATTAGAACGGCCGATACATAATTACAAATTCAGTAGGATTAAAAGAAAGCCAAAATAAATATTCATCATCATCATCATGGCTGCATTTCCAGTATTGGCGATAAGTAGTCGTTTGTCCACTAGATGGCGCGTCGTTGCAGTGAGACGTAATTTTGTTGAAGGTTAAAAGTGGGTTGGAAAAACAATGGACGCTTCATACAAGGAGTGTAGTTTACCACAGAGAACGTCTAATAAGGATAGGATGGTGTTCACACGAAATGTAATTTCCATTTCTTCTTGAAGCCGAAATAAATCTGAGGATGTTTATCGGACATGCTTGGTTTTTAGAAGAAGAAGAAAGAAAGAAGAAAATTATAAATGCGGTAATACCAAGCAAATTGATAGCAGCACTATAATTGTATCTTTCGACTGTCATTTGTTGCACGTGCTACAAAAATCATTCTGTGCAATGGAAGATTTACCAACGTTACACCGGTCTGATACAGTTTTGCCTATACATGCGTGAGACTGAGACGCCTGTTTATTTTGTTTTAAGTGCGTGCAGGGTGTGAGAGGGAAATTGATGTGCTTTGATTCCAGCTTGGTAGTTGTAGTCTGTGAAATTAAAAAGCATGTGTGTGTGAAGTATCCAATGACACCAATGAGCTGTGTGAATTTTATTACAACTTTTCGCCACGATATGGCAGTTTAAGTCCGCTTGATACTGTAAGGCGTAAGCCATTGGTTTCCAAAGGAGATTTTATTTGTGTCGCCAGCATAGCCTATTGACAATTTATGTTGTAAATAGGCCTACCTTATAAGCCTATAGCTTAGGGAAGCTAACAGCTTTCTATTAGGATCTAGTTTGTTGTTTGTTTTGTTTGTTTTGTCATAACTCCCTGATGCATTTTTGCATTTGGAATAGCCAGAGCGTGGATATCTCAATCGGAAAATTAAACAATATCGGGTGCCTTTGGACTAAGCTGGGTGAACCCAGCCTGATCTGCCCGCTATTTATTTTTTGATTTCTTAAAAGATTGAGCTTGGTCTGGTGAAAGCCAGACTAGCCATGGACCTCAGTTACACAATGCAAGGGAACATGAATCAGACTATATTTGCACGAACAATAACGGACAACAGCTCTTCAATGGCCCGTTAAAATGTGTATGAACAGTCTAGCGACGCATTTCATCAAGGCCCATTTGGACATGTCAGTTATTTGCACCACTGGTTAGATGTAAAACAGCATTTCGTTTCAGACTACTGTTACTTAATTTGTGCATTGACAATAAAGTATTACATGAACTAAAGATGACTAAAATCTTATGTAGAAGAAAAAACATTCACAAAAAATCCATCCATCCAAAAATGACCTTTGTTTTTGATAGCTGTTGAAAACGGCATGGAACTGACAGAGATGTTTTTGTTTAGAAATAAATAAATAAATAAATAACATTATGCTGATACCTTTTGCTTTTCCCAAATACAATGTAGCCTACAGGTGTAAGTGACCTTTCATCAATCCAGTTGCAATGGATGAACTGTGATGAACTGCCCTACTTGTGATTGTTTAGAGATTTTAAAGGTTTTATAACAATGCTACATCTTCTTTGGCTATTCTACAATCTATTCACCTTTTCAGCACCAGTAGGCTACTTTCTGTGCAGCCGCACACACACACTCAGGCATGCCAAACAAGCATACACAAAAGTTTCAAGAGTGGGGGATGGAGTAAAATATGGAGACAAAGTGTGATTTATTTTCGCGGAACGGATGTACAGGACTGAGCGGCGGTCATATTTTGTACCGCTATGCGGTACATCTAGTTTAAGCAGAAGTCAAATGTGCGTTTTGTTTCATTCGACTCTCCTGGCCAGAATGAATGGAACAGGCATGGGGGACGAAAGAAACATACCATTTAAGCTATGTAATTCCCACAACTTCAATATTTGACAACATATTGTAGCGTCGGCGCAGAAAGACAGTGTTAGCGTTCTCCCGCGAAAAGCATGCTGGGATACGAGAGCGAACAGTTAGGGGGTTTATGTCGTTATTCTTGTAAGTTATAAGTGTAAAGTTAGTGTCTTTAGTGTAACATGTTTCCCTTTTAGTTTCCCCTCATGTGTGTTCCTTCTTGTGTGGGGGGCTGGACCTCCCCTGTTGGTGTAGTGTGTGTGTCTTCTTGACCTGCCCTGTGTGCATTGTGATCTGTGTCTGTGTCCCTGCCCTCATTCTCAGTAATAAAGCTTGCTCTGAACAACTCTTGGCGTCCTGAAACCTTCAAACGTTACAGTGGTGTCAGAAGTAAAGCGATGGATGCCTCCATTGCGGGAACGTGTGGCGGAGCTGCCCCTGCCCCGGGAGTTATCCTGAGGGCAGGCGACCTGACCCCGGGGTGGGGGCCATTCGAGCTCCCGCCAGCCCTTATAAGGCTCCCAAGGCTCGCACCAAGGCTCGCCGACGGAGGGAGAGGAGAAGAGGCGCGGTCATAAAGGGCTGGCTCCGAGCGAAGAAGCACCTTGGGACCTCTGCCCAGGCGAGGAAGAGGGCCGTCTGCTCGAGCTGCTGGGAGAGGAGGACGAGGGCCAGTTCCGGAGGAGATGCTCGGGCCTGCTAGCGATGGAGTTCGCGCCAGTGGCGAGCAAGGAGGAGCTGAGCGGCAGCGAGAGCGGGAGTGACGGCGGGAACAGCGGAGATGCCGGGCTACTAACAACGCCAGTCAAATAGGGCCCGGAGCGGCTGCCCCCGCCGGGGGAGCGACGGCGCGAGTTGGCGGCTCACCTCCGGCCCTCCTCGACGGCCCGGCTGTGGGCCTGCCAGAGACGGGGCCCATTCGTTGCGGGGGAGTTGGAGGCGGCGAGGAGAAGCGGGAGCCTGGGCGGCCGCGCCTGGTTCGCGCCATTTTGGAGCCACGAGGAGTGCGGGGACTTTTGGGTAGGGAAGAGGGTGGGGGCCCTCTAGTGTGTGACTGTTTTTGTGTGGGTTGTAACTTTTGGGTGCGTGTGAGAGGCACCGTGCTGTGCTAGGCGCCAGTTCTTGTTGGCCTGTTGGCTGTGTGTGTGTGGCTACCCTGGACCTCCCCTGTTGGTGTAGTGTGTGTGTCTTCTTGACCTGCCCTGTGTGCATTGTGATCTGTGTCTGTGTCCCTGCCCTCGTTCTCAGTAATAAAGCCTGCTCTGAACAACTCTTGGCGTCCTGAAACCTTCAAACGTTACAATATCATGAATGGTACTTCAAATAGTGTGTTATTTTAAATAGATTGCTGATGGGCTATGCATCTTGGTGAACGTCTGTTAACAACTTCTTGCCGTCATCGTGAAGCGTGTATCTCGCGGTTATGGAAATATCATGCAATATGCCATTTTTTATAGTTAGACCAGTGGCGGACTGTCAGGGCCTTCAAGGCCTTCTCTAAAGGCCTAACTATTTTCAAACGAATGAAAAACAATAGTGTCTTTAATAACATTTTACTTTACCATTTATTATTCGCTTCTTCTCCTCCCCGATCGTTCTTGACTAGGCTAAACATATCCTACCGCTGTCCGCTATATTTGATTGACAGATTGTGTGAACAAATAGTGAGGGCGTGCGATACATTTTTATCCAATCGCGTGTCTTCCCTTGTTAAGGGCCGCATCAGGCCTTCACAAGGAATCACTGCGTTTTCGGTACCTAAGCAACCATTAGAAATCATATGTTTGGATTCGGGTTGATTGATGGCTACATCTGACTGATTAGCCAATCAAATCGACCTATTATGGCGAGGAAGGCAGGTCTGACTGCAGCTGGGCCTGCAATGTTCTAAAAGAATACCCGGAACCGTTCATCACGAATTTTGACGCTATCTATTTGACTTGAGGAACTTCGTGAGCATCTTCTGTCAGTCAGACTGACATTCACTGGAAAAGTACATGTCACACTGGCATGGCTTTGGTTATAGCTATGGACAGTATATTGACCGTTTTTGTTTAAAAAATCTATATTGATAAGCCTTCATTAAGCAAAATTATATCATGTAAAGTTACAGTGTCAACTGGACTACATGTTAGCAAGATGCACATAATGTCAGCTAGCTCTGCACATAGCTGGTCAGTAGCCTATGCAGGAATTGGTAAGTTTTGTTTCATGTTTATTTGATAACATAGACTTGTAAGACAGTACATGCTTGTAATCTGGCCCTTTTCTTTATAAAAAGTGTTTTTGTGCTGCTTGCAAACCGCAGTGCTTGGTTACTATACTAGATTGTATGCTAGCTTAAAGTTGTGTGTGAGTTGATGTGGCTTTGGTGAAGCTGTCTGGATCGGCATCTATGTGAAAATTGTCATTTGCCTTGGTTTCCTGCCCAGCTATAGTCTGACTATATATCTGTGTTTTGTGGACATTATTGGTGAAATCAATGGCGTGGCCATCAGACATTATGAAATAGGCAACAAGCAGTAGTAGCAGCATAGGGCATTACATTACATTACAATACATTTTCTGACTTTTATGTTTAATATCATGGTGGTGTGCAGAGAAATTTTCTTAGCATTTTCTATTGAGACATATATCTTAGCATTTTCTATTGGCAAACACTGTAGGATAGCCTACTGTAGTTCCACATTAGCTTTTAAGTAATCAGAGCAGCAGCACAACCTAAAACAGTTGCACTGTAACGTTAACGTTAAAGCTACAGCTAAGTAGGAGAGCCCTACAAACAGTCTGAAGCAAGTTTGCTGATGTCAGATTAAATTATTAAATGAACACATCATTGTAGACCTGTGGCAGTGCCATATGTGCGTGCAAGTCATGAACATAAGTTAGACAACCGATAGCCTAAATATTTCAAAATAGTCTGCACAAACCCATACTTGAGCGCACTTGGTGTTCACTTTCAATATGACATGGACTAAATTGCACGTCTTCACCAGACAGTAGCAGGCAGCAGATTAATGAATATGGGTGATAAATAAGTAGCCTAGCCTAGCAGCCTATTCAAATTGCCGCTGATAAGGATGATGGTCGGGTGCTATTCGCCTAATAAAGATCTAAGCAATGCGGAATTCAGCTCGGAACATTAATTGTTTGTCTAACGAAGATTCTAGAGTGGTAGGCCTACACAGATTTGCGTGAGAAAGAGAAAACTTTTCCCCCCACCGTGAAATGCTGGGAAATTGCACATTTTAACGCTGAAATGCAAAAAAATCTTCGGGGGGCATCCAGGGAACGCCCCCCTATTATTATTTTTTGTCAAAAAATAGTCGTCATTGAAGGCCTAACCACTGAACGCACGGTCCGCCACTGAGTTAGAACAATATGTTTTACCAATTATATCATGTTTCTATAGTGTAACATGTTATTTCACTGTGTCTTTACGTGGGTTAGGGCACCACACATCCAAATAAGTGCCCTTCATGACCCACAGGCTTTCAGTCTCCACAGGTTAACATGGCAAAACTCGAAAGCTTGTCAGACCTCCCTGCCTAGTGACGGGTTGCTAAGCCACGATTGGCCTGTGGCGGTTTTCGGGTGTGGCTTAGCAAAGGGTGAATTACCTAACTTGTAGCTATTTTCTTGATTAATGCAATTTACTTCCTGCATTTCAGAGTCTTTACTTTTAAGATGAAGAAATAAAGAAAGCCTTCTCTGCCTCACAGAGGACTTGCTGGGGGTTCGTGGGCATGAAGATCCCTGTGGAACTAGATTCTGAAGGTGGGCTTAGCACATTTCTGTTTTCAACATATATATATAATATATTGCAACTTGGCATGTGTGATGTGTTACATTGCCCCTAATCTTTTGAATTAATTTCTGTAATCTCTTTATATATACATATTGCCAAAAGTATTGGGTCACCTGCCTTGACTCGCATATAAATTTAAGTGACATCCCATTCTTAATCCACAGGGTTTACTGTAATATGACGTCGGTCCACCCTTTGCAGCTATAGCAGCTTCAACTCTTCTGGGAAGGCTTTCCACAAGGTTTAGGAGTGTGTTTATGGGATTTTTTGACTATTCTTCCAGAAGCGCATTTGTGAGGTCACACTGATGTTGGACGAGAAGGCCTGGCTCTCAGTCTCTGCTCTAATTCATCTCAAAGGTGCTCTATAGCACCGGGCCGCGGGACATTCCTAACCGGGCCGTAGCCTACGACATGAGTTTTAAAAAAAATGCATGCAAACTAAAAATAAACTCAATTTAATTCGCAATAATGTCACATTCTCAATAATACCCGCTGACGGTGGTGAGCCAGATACCTCAAAGAAAAAGAAGGGGTCATTCAATACGAAATATGATGAGTCATATTTAAAATATGGTTTCGCAGAGACCGGTGACTCGCATGCACCAAGTCCTTTATGTGTGGTATTTGGCGATAGGTTGTCAAACGAAGCAATGAAACCATCAAAGCTAATTCGACATCTAGAGTCAAAGCATCCTACACTTAAAGGCAAACCCCTTGAGTTCTTTGAGCGTAAGAAACGCGAGCAAGGACAAAAAACTAGTGCGTAAAGCAACCACATCGGTGAACGTGGCTGCGGTAAAAGCCTCATAGTGGCTAGTCGGATTGCTAAATTGCTAAAAAAAATAGCTCAGGTACCGCTTTCTGCAAGCACTGTCCATAGACGAATTGATGATATGTCAGAGGATATTGAGGCACAGTTGTTAGAGGGTGAATGGGTCACCGTGGTACGCTATCCAAGTTGGTTGGTTGCAGGTCACTGGCCAGAGTGTTCGAGTTGCGAGAGCCGCTGCAGAGATTTCTTACAAAAAAAAAAGTCACCGTTAGCTGCATATTTTAGTGATGAGGACTGGGTGTCAAAACTCGCTTACCTGTGTGACATATTCGGGTTGCTTAATGACCTCAACCTGTCACTCCAGGGGAGAATGACGACTGTCTTTAAACTGGCAGATAAAGTCGCTGCATTTAAAGCCAAGCTTGATTTGTGGGGACGACGAGTGGATCGGGGTGTATTTGATATGTTCCAAACAGTAGTAGGGGTTTTGGGAGAGACTGAGGCAGGGCCCTTTCTCTCGCAGCTGGTGCGTGATCACCTTGTTGCGCTTTCAAATGAGTTTGAGCGTTACTTCCCATCCTTCAATGATCCACGGCAAACCAATGAGTGGGTCCGCAACCCATTTGTCAATATCCCGAATAGTCCTAACTTGTCAGCGCAGGAGGAAGATCGAAATTGCAAATGACGGTGGTCTTAAGAGTGTGTAGGCTATGAGGAAACCTTTCTGGCAGGTTTTTGGATGAAACCCAAAGCAGAATATCCCGAGATAGCCGTAAAAGCGCTGAAAACATTGCTACCATTTCCCACCACGTATCTATGCGAGGCCGGGTTTTCGGCAATGACATAACATATCAACACATATGGAACATGGAACCCCCAACCCCCCCACCACCGGTCCGTGAACAAATAAAATGGCAATCAAACCGGTCCATGGTACATAAAAGGTTGGGGACCCCTGCTCTATAGGGTTGAGGCATATGCGAATCAAGGCAGGTGACCCAATACTTTTGGCAATATAGTGTATAGGGTTGTTTTGTTACTGTAGGAGATTTCATGTGCTACCTAGATGGGTGCATGTACACTCTCTGTAGGAGGTTTACATGTTCAAGCATAGGCTATCACAGAGAAGCTGAGACTACAGTGTCAGCATAAGCCATTGTGATGTTTATTCTGTTAAACAATGAAAATATCGACCTGAATTGAAAATGTTATACAATGTCACTGTTATACAATGCCCCTTAAACATTTCTCTCTCTCTCCCCCCCCCCCCCCCCCCCACATCTCTCTCTCTCTCTCTAATACATACCTCCCTCAAACACATCTTGTTCTTTCACACGTGTCTCTCTCTCACACATACAAACACACTCCCCTCTCGCACACATACACATACCCTCTACAGTGTTTCCCCTAGAAATGTTTCCGGTAGCAGTGCTGTTACGTGCCGGAAGATGTAATCAAGCCATGGTAGGGGGCTTATTTTTTTTAATCTATGGATGAAAATATTTTGGCTGTAGCTTCTTCAGAATTCTAACCATCCACACAGGTGGAATAGTTATGATGATGCAGTAAGAGAGTATGAAGTGGTCACCTGTGTTGTTGAGCTAGTAAATGTAATTATAATGTAATGGCCATCTATGCTATTAACAGTCCCTCCAGGATTTTGCGATCGCAACAATTAATGCAAATTCGACAAATCCCCTCAAATTCTGTGTGACCTTGCAATTTTGTCCAAACACCGCAACTTGTCCGCAAATTTGACCAATCATTGTGAAATTTCACCTACCACAACAGTCCCTTGCGCAGAATATTGAGCCAGATGCCAAATTCATTTTTGCAGACACCGCCATAGACTTGAGAGAGACCGCCATAGACTTGTTCGTTCCTCTGCCGTTTTTGATGACAATAAATAAAAGGCTAACATTAATGGTCTGCTAACTTGCATCTCTCAACCTGGTGTTGCTGTGAAAGTAAGTTCATATAGGACTACTTGGTTTACTTACATTTGAGTAGGCTATCCAACCCATTGGCAAACTTTTACATCTGAAGATGTCCTTGTTACACAAACTAGACTCACAAGCTCATATCACGTTTGCTTGTGAGTCTAGTTTGTGTAATGCTTACCAAAATCATATAAATTAATACCATTGCAAGACACTTATCTCTTCTATGATCCAAGAAAGATTTCATGCATCCACATATCCTAATGCACTATGCAAAAAGTTATTTCCACTCTTACCCAAAAACAGTGAGATTCACTCAGATATTTAATTAGGCTACTCTCAAGTCCTTAAAGTGACAGGCACTCAATTAGACTGACGCACCACCAATACAATGTAATGACATTAAAGAGAAGTGTAGACTTATGGTTTAAAACCAATATGAAATTAATATTAAATACTTAGTTGACTCAGTGTTTCCCCTAGAATTTTTTCCAGCAGCGGTGCTGTTGATCGTAGGAAGCCCCCCCCCCCCCCCCCCCCCCAAAAAAAAAACCATTTGAAAAAATGACTCCTTAAATGGTGATTTTGTGAAAGAAATGGACAGATTGAGTTACAAATTGATTTGTATTGTAAATGGACAGATTGAGTTACAAATTGATGACAACCATCAACACAAGCATGATTATTGCAGTACTTGAACAGGATTATTCATGTTTTTCTTTCACCTTTTTCATTTACATTATTAGTATTAGCCACTGTACAACTGTACACTGTAGGCCACTGTACAAACTATTACTATTTAGAATATACAGTGCTGTGCATAAGTTAAGACATTTATATATAATGTATTTATTTACGATACATGATGCATTAAAAAATAATTGATGTCCTATTTTTTTTTTTTAATTAAGGCATTAAGACAAAAGGCAAAATATGTTTTTTATTTCTCCCTTTAGTCAATTTCAGCATGGGTGTCTTAACTTTTGCACAGCACTGTATAAACTATATAGACTTCTCTTTCATGCTATTACACTGTATTGGTGCTGTGCAAGTCGAATTGAGTGCCTGTCACTTTAATGCCGTGACGGCCCATGCCGTTGGCTTGATTCTCACGGTTTTAAGCTAACTTAGTAGCGCTGTTGTGCATGGTGCATAAGAATATGTGGATGAAATGAATTATGTTTCCCATGTCATTTGGTAAAATAAATGGTCAAAAGTTCGAAGAAAATCTATCTTGGATTATAGCAGATAAGTGTCTTGTATCATATCTATAATTTTGGTGAGCTCTACAGGAATTACAAACTATCTCAAATGTAATGCTTGCGTATCCTATTACTCAAATTCAATTAAACCCACCAATAGGCTAGCTAGACCTTAGTTTCACAGCCTAGGTATGTTAGCAACACAGGGGTTGAAAGCATTGCCTGTATCACAAACAAAAACTAAACAATGCGTGGATTTATCTGGGAATAGGGTACTGAAGGTAGGGGCGAGCTATCTCGCTGGCGTATTTAATTTGGTTCCTTGGTTAACATTTTGTAGGCTACGTTTTTTTGCACAAAATTGCGTCTGCTAATAAACTTAAACATAAACACAAACAAGCGTGATCTTCTGTGGAATCCCTGACTGCGCCTTCAACGTTAGCCTACTATTATTTGTTGACATGAAACCTGAACGAACGGCAGCTGTTCCTGAAGTTTACTTGCGTCTATTTTTTTTTTTAATTAGGCAACTTTTTTTGCAGTGGCGCTTGAATTCCAGGAGCGGCGCTGCGCCGCTGATGAATACATTGTAGGGGAAACACTGTGACTATTAATAATTATGTAGGTCACAGAATATGAATTATTAAAATGATATGAACTTAATGTGAATTACAAAATATATGAATGTATTGAAACATATGGCATGATGCAATCTTTTTAGGGGTTGGCTATCTTTTTGAACAGTGTTACAAAAGGTTATACTGCTTTGTGAATTACCCCAGCCAAATTTACCATTTACCTTTACTTATCCTTTTTTAAAGGGGAACTTGGCAACTATTTCAACTTAATAAACCCGTTTAGAAATCATTTGGATGGTTAAATGACCTGTTCTGGTGAAAATGGTGACTTTCTCTGCTCCCCCAGCACAGGGATAGGCAACCTGCGGCCCTTTAGTTCCTCTTTCAAAAGTGGCTCCCTGGCTTTCTCTAAAAATGGAAGTTATAAAATATTTCTAGCAATTTCATATAGTTGTTAAGCTTTAAGCTGTCCCAACACATTTACAGTTAGTGAAAGTACTATACAATACACCACATATGCAGAGTAAGTTTTATTTTTAAAGCGCATTTAACATGCACAGAGTGCAACCCAAAGCGCTCCACAAACAAGACACATAACAACAAGACAAAAGATGCCGGATGGAGTGGCATAGTCGCCAGCTTGCCCATGACATCAAGATATGACAAATACATTTAAAAAATAACAAATACAAAAAATGCCGGACGGAGCGGCGTAGTCGCCAGCGTACCCGTGACATCAAGACATACAAGACAGACAACAAAACAAATAAACAAATAAAAAGTAAAAAAAAGAAAAAGAAAATACATTTAAAAAGGGGGGAAAGTGATGTTAAAATTAGTCCAATTTCCAAACCAGCTGAGTAGGGGTGTAACGGTACACAGAAGTCACAGTTCGGTTCATACCTCGGTTTGGACATCACGGTTCGGTACGAGTTCGGTACAATGGAGGGAAAAGCAAAACAAAAATGTAGAAAGCATTTTTTTTTTTATTGTGCATGTCTCAGGCTGTACCACCTAGTGTCATACAGTCTCTTTCCTGAGCTATCTGCAACAGCCTGAAGTGTGTAAGATGTAAACAGTAAACAATAAGTACCCAGACTCCATCTGCAACTTGTAAACAAAATAAAAAATTAGCTATTAAACTGAAAATAGGCCTACAGCAGGGGTCTCAAACACCCGGCCCGTGGGCCAAATCCGGCCCGCGTCCGGCCCAATTCTGGCCCGCAACGTATGTCAAAATAATAATGTAATCCGGCCCTTGAGACTATTTTTAATTGCGACAAACAACGATACTGATTAAAATAGACTATAGTTCCAAGTACGGTGATAAATCTCATTTGTACTCTTCTCCACTATGTGCTAGACATCCAGAGCTTCATTCAAACCCAAAATCGCTGCGCAAAGTTTTCAGGAAATACTTGTATTACACGCGAGAAACACAAAGACGTGCATTTGTAATGACGTGGAAGCGATGCAGGCCATAGTGTTGCATAAATTGAAGCAGAAATAGGCCTACACCAAATGTTGAAAAACGTTTACGTGTGATGAAGTCTTAGGTAGGCTATGTTATTGTTATCTGAAGGAGAATATCCTTTTGGAGATTATGATCGATCGTCTATTATACCATACCATGCTTATTTCGACCCTCTGCCCAACATAGCTTGGAGGTTGCAGTGGTAATCGTGATGATAGTGTCCGTAATGGACGTGGTACAGACAGCAGGGCTAGTAGAAATAGGGCTCTAAACTACAAAGTCACCCGCAATATGATGCAAACTTCTGGGTACTCAGATTACCCGCGATAGGAACTGGTTTGACCATAATACTTTATTGTAGGCCTTGTGGTTTAGAAACCATATACATCTTAGGTGTTGGTATACATCTTAGGTGTTTTCTAGTGCTGTCAGTTAAACACGTTATTAACGGCGTTAATGCAAACCTATTTTAACGGCGTCAATTTTTTTATCGCGAGATTAACGTTCATTTTGGTGTAACAAACTTTGTAGTTTTTTCACATGCTGTTGCAACAACTAGTAACGTTAGAACAACTACAACACCACACCGATCTAGCCAGACCGGAAACTAAACAATACGCACTAACGAATGGAATGGAACAGAACAGAACGTTGTATGTGCTGCATACACGCCCCCTTTTAGGGGGAAGATGACTGATATAATGGAAATCTATGAGCGAAACGTGCTTATAGTAAACTTACTAAATCTTGAAACAAACATGAATAAAAGGCACAAAATAAGGTTGGTGTATGAGTTATCTGTGTGTTTATGGGATTAATGTGACCATGTTCCTATGTTTTGCTCTTTCCAGTTACTCTCTCACTCTCTCCAGAGTGTCACGAATGTATTGATAGGCACAGTCAAACTGCCCGTGGCTGACTAATTAAGTTCAGCAAGCTTAACTTTACATGTCATAACATCAACTAAACATAAGTCACACATTCATTCTATCACTTGTAATATGAACGTAGCCTATTTCCTACAACTAGGTGAGATAATTGGCTATGTTATACTGAAGTTCCACAGTTAGCTAGCTAGCAAGCTAACTGTTTTGCATGGGATATTATGGTAAGTGTACATGCTAAATTTGTATAATACATGGGGTATTGCAAACAAATAAGGTTGGTTATGTACATCGTTTCGACATGAGTAAGTTACATAAACACAATTCTTCATAACTGCCGTGTTAGTAAAATGATTGAATGTCCTGTGAATTAATAACTAGATGTAACGTCAACGTGTGATTACTAGCTGTCTTTCAATGGTATAATGTTAATGTGTTTTCCGCTAAAATGGGGCGTGATTCAGATCAAATGTATCTTTATGATGATGCGCCGTTAGTAGGCTACGTAAAGGCATGCTGCACACACTTGGTTGGGCTAACGAGCCGGCCAAAGAGTAGTAGCCTAGGCTGACGCATTAGTTGTGTGCCGCCAAAGATTTTTTCACCGTCACTTGTTCTGTTATCAACATTCCTCTTTGGCTGCTACTATTTGCGATGCACTCTGCTTTCGACATTCATTTACATTAGATTCCATTCTTTTCAATACAACTCTGCACACCAGCATCGCATTTTGCAGCCGTGTAAATCACGATTCAGTTATATTTGGTCGCTGCTCCATAAAATCCATTGTTCATCCAGTGTTTGCCTGTTTGCCGTGCACCATAGATTGTAGGCCTATAAAATGGCAATGCACTCATGTTGAAAAGTTCCTTATTTTCAACTGAACTCAAAGATTATGAATATAATATTTTCTGTTTGTTATGCCCTTTATAATGTGTGTAGACCTAGATTTTGTGCATGCACTTCTGCAGTAGCATTTATTTCAGGTTATATCAGCTATATTTCTGAAGAATATATTGTGTTGCCTCAGGTCTGCTGCACATCTTTTGAAATTTGATTTGAAATAATCAAATAGACCTATGTCTTAAAGTTCAGTTAATAAAGTAACTTGCTTTGCTTTCATTTGAATCCCAATCAAGATAAACAATAATTGCTTTATTGTTAATATGGACTCCTGGAAAGTTCAGAAATGCAAAATAATAGAATTTTAATCATATGATAAAATATGTGATTAATCGTGATTAACTATAGGAATTCAGCGATTAATCGTGATTAAAAATTTTAATCGTTTGACAGCACTAATATTTATACATTTTCATAGTAGAACTGTGAATGCTGAACCGTGAAACATTCACAAGTTGATGTTTTCACCATGAACTTTGACAGTTAATTTCAAAGTAATTTCGACCAAATTACCACAAACTGCAATGAACTTTCATAGTAGAATTGTAAATATTGATGATTGTTTTAAAGTGAACTTTAACAGTTCAACCATGAACTGTTTTACAGTTTTCATATGAAATTTCATATATCATATTTATACATTTTCATAGTAGAACTGTGAATGCTGAACCGTAAAACATTCACAAGTTGATGTTTTCACCATGAACTTTGACAGTTCATTTCAAAGTAATTTCGACCAAATTACCACAAACTGCAATGAACTTTCATAGTAGAATTGTAAATATTGATGATTGTTTTAAAGTGAACTTTAACAGTTCAACCATGAACTATTTTACAGTTTTCATATGAAATTTCATATTTATACATTTTCATAGTAGAACTGTGAATGCTGAACCGTAAAACATTCACAAGTTGATGTTTTCACCATGAACTTTGACAGTTAATTTCAATGTTTTCACCATAAACTTTGACAGTTAATTTCAAAGTAATTTCGACCAAATTACCACGAAATGCAATGAACTTTCATAGTAAAATTGTAAACATGGATGATTGTTTACAGTGAACTTTAACAGTTCAATCATGAAGTACTTTACAGTTTTAATATGAAGTTTTACAGTTCATTTTTACCTGGGGGCCTAGCCTATTCATTATACAATGCGTGAACAAAACAGGCATGAACATTTTTGCATGGTAGTACATGATAATTGGCACCCTACTTAGGCGAGAAAAGGTCTATATGCTGGAATTATCATGTACTACCATGGCAGTCAGTCTCCCCTTCTGCTGCCAGTGTGCAAGGGTCCATTTCATCACTAGAGTACCCACATTACGTATGCCTTTTATGAATAGCAATCTATAGCAATGTTTATTTAAAGAACTTTGGGAAAGCATGGGATGTTTTTCTGCCTTAATTTATAACTCTTTTTCCGAGGGTCTGGTGTCCCTTTGTTATGATGCATGTCATCTCTGAAAGACTTAACTCCCTTTCCTGATTTCCTCAGGCATATCGTTCCAGACCCTCATGGCCCTGATTCCATATCTGTCCACTTTTTTTGTGGCCGGTTTTTAGCTGGGTCTCTGGAACAGTTAAAAGACCTCTACCAGAGGATCTAAAAGTACATGCAGGTGCAAATAACATGAAGACATCAAATATAAATAAGTAAAACTGGGAGTCTCAAATGTGATCAGTAAAATCTTGAAAATTATTCTAAGGTTGCCTTCACACTGGGTCAGTTTAACTGGACCATATCCGAGTGCGATTACTCATCTTCCCTAGCCCAGACCCAGCTGGTCTCTGTTCACATTACATTTTTGTTTGCGGACCTGGGTCCATTTATGTTACACTTCACTTATTCCTCTTCGCTCCGGGCAGAGCACAGGGCTTTTACGGTCTGCCTCCAGACAACACGGTCTTGGCTTTTCCTCTTTGCTTCTTTCCAGGTGATGTTCATTTTCTGAAGTTTGTCTCTGGTGGTTCTTCGCCATGAGTCTTTGGGCCTTCCTCTGCGTCTCGCACCTTGGGGGTTCCAGTCAAGTGCATGTCTTTAATGTTTGACTCTTGCTTTCTTAGTGTGTGTCATGAGCTCTCTCTCTGCCTGGTAACACACGCTGATTGAAGTCTGATGACCTCCACCTGTTCCTGCTCTGCTCTGCTCTGCCTCACCCTCGTTAACCTGCACTGCATTCACCACTCATCATGCCCTGTATATAAAGCCTTGCTTTTCAGTCCACACTTGTCAGATCGTCTGCAACCAGCACCAGTTACCTGCCTGTTTTGGAAAACGCCTCTGACTCTTTGCCTGTGATCCCGGACCCGCTCGACTACTTCTGTGTTCTCCAGCCCCAGTAATCTTGACCTGCCTTCCGCCTCTCTTCTACGAATACCGCCTAATCCTTGACCGTACTGCCGCTTCGTTTCAATTGCTGTTGTGTGTGTGTGTTTCCCCCAGAACTTCCCAGATCATCCAGCTCCTGCCATCGCTGTTCTTCACACGCAGACTCTTGAAACCCCTGGAACTCCCGTACCCCCCCGGAACCCATGAAACCCCCTTAACCCCCAACCCTTAAATAAACTTTCGAACGTGATGCTTTTGTGGTCCTCGTCCTGTTTGGTGTCTGACAGTACGATCTGACCAAACATGGACCCAGCGCACAGCCGAACCAGCATGGAAACCGACGAACCAGAACCACCCACTGCCATGCAACGCCTGGAAGAGACAGAGAGGTAAACCGCAACACTGCTGACATTGCCTCCCTACTTCAAGCCGGCTACCAACAGCGTCAGCAGTTCCAGCAGCAACAGCAACAGCTTCAGCAACAGCAACAACAACTTGCAATGATCATTCAACTTCTCACCAACCTTTCTCCTCTGCCTGCTCCCACCGGCCCAGCCCCAGCCAGCCTGCTCACCGGCCCAGCTCCCGAGTCTCCTGCCCAGTCCACTGCCGCCGCGGCTGCCGGAGCCCCAGAACCCAGGATCGGCAATCCAGAGCGGTTCAGCGGCGACCCAACCCAGGTACGGGCATTCCTGACGAGCTGCCGTGTCCAGTTTACCCTGCAACCCAGGACCTTTGCCACTGAAGGGGCGAGGGTCGGTTACGTGATCACTCACCTGACGGGCCGAGCTCGACTCTGGGGAACGGCGGAGTTCGAGTGCCAGACCCCAGCATGTGCGACCTTCAACCTATTCGCAGAAGAGATGCTCAAAGTATTCGATTTGGAATCCACAACAGCCGAAGCATCTCGGACCCTGATGAGTATTCGCCAAGGCAGAAGGACTGTTGCGGATTACTCCATCGACTTTCGAACTGTGGCAAGTCGGAGCTCCTGGAACATGGAAGCATTGGTGGATACCTTCCTCCACAGCCTGGCGGACTACATAAAGGACGAGCTGGTTTCCCATGATCAACCCCCCACTGTTGATGAATCCATTGCTCTGGCTGTCCGCATCGACCGCAGGATCCAGGCCCGCCGTCGTGAGGGAGGGCGCCAGAGTCCATCCTCCAGCACACGGAGCGTCCCAACTGCCCTTCTGTCCTCACCTGCCACACCATCTAGCCAGCCGGACCAGTCTGAACCGATGGAGATCGGCCGCGCCTCCCTAACCCCTGCAGAGCGGCAGCGACGCATCACCTCCAACTTGTGCCTGTACTGTGGTGGTGATGGTCATCGAGTCGCCACCTGTCCAGCAAAAGCCAGAGCTCACCAGATGTAGGAGGAATCCGGATGAGCTCAATGAACATTCAGCCCTCCATCAGCCGTAAACCCCTCATCCAAGTCTGTCTTCACCTGTCTGATTCCACCCACACCCTGGCAGCCCTGGTGGACTCTGGCGCAGAAGCAAACATTATGGACACAAGACTTGCTCGTCAGCTGGGCTTGGAAAGCCATCGCTTGTCCACTCCTGTTCCAGCCCGGGCCCTGGACGGTCACGTAATTGGCACAGTTAACAGCATCACAGCCCCCATCTCAATGATGGTGTCAGGAAACCACCGAGAGACCATCCGCTTCCACCTGCTCAGCTCTCCAGGCCAACCCCTAATCCTGGGCTACCCTTGGCTTCGTCTCCACAATCCTCACCTCGATTGGGCCTCCGGAACTGTGAAAGAGTGGGGAAATGCCTGCTACCCTTGGCTCCGTCTCCACAATCCTCACCTCGATTGGGCCTCCGGAACTGTGAAAGAGTGGGGAAATGCCTGCCACCTGACCTGTTTGCGTGCTGCCTCGCTGCCCCCCGGCTCAGTACCCCCCAGCACTGCCCCCTACATTTCTAATGTCCCTGAATGTTACCATGGCCTCTGAGAGGTGTTCAACAAGACCAAAGCCACATCTCTGCCCCCACACCGTCCGTACGACTGTGTCATTGATCTCCTCCCTGGGACTGCTCCACCCAAAGGTCACCTCTACTCACTATCCCCTCCTGAAAGGAAAGCTATGGAGGATTACATCCGGGACTCCCTGGCTGCTGGACTCATCTGCCCGTCTTCCTCTCCTGCTGGTGCTGGGTTCTTTTTTGTGGGAAAGAAAGACTGTTCTCTTCGCCCCTGCATTGATTATCGAGGTCTGAATGATGTCACAATGAAGAACCGGTACCCTCTGCCTTTACTCACCTCTGCTTTTGAGTTGCTCCAGGGATCCACTATTTTCACCAAACTGGACCTTAGGAATGCTTACCACCTAGTGCGAGTAAGGGAGGGTGACGAGTGGAAGACTGCATTCAACACCCACACCAGCCATTACGAGTACCTGGTAATGCCCCAGCGGTATTCCAGGCTCTGGTGAATGATGTGCTGCGGGACTTGCTGAATAAATTCGTCTTCGTGTACCTGGACGACATCTTAATTTTCTCCAGAACTCTGTCCGAACACACCCGTCATGTCCAGCTGGTTCTTCGACGGCTCCTGGAGAACTCTCTCTGTCAAAGCGGAGAAATGCGAGTTCCATGCTCAGACTGTCATTCCTGGGATACATCGTCGCTGAAGGCAATATCCAGATGGACCCCACAAAGGTCTCGGCAGTTACCTCCTGGCCAGTTCCGGGGAATAGGAAGAAGTTGCAGCAATTCCTCGGTTTTGCCCATTTCTACCGGAAATTCATCCGGAACTACAGCTCCGTCGCCACTCCCCTCACAGCTCTGACCAGCATCAAACACCCCTTTTTCTGGACCCCAGAGGCCAACACAGCCTTTCATACCCTCAAGGCTTGGTTCACCACTGCCCCCATCCTCCAGATACCGGATTCAGACCGGCAGTTCGTTGTCGAGGTGGATGCCTCAGACGTACGAGTCGGGGCCATACTCTCTCAACGGGCAGAGGAGGACAACAAGTTGCACCCCTGTGCATTTTTCTCTCGCCGGCTTTCACCTGCAGAGCGCAATTATGATGTTGGAAACCGTGAGCTGTTGGCTGTCAAGCTTGCCCTGGAGGAGTGGCGTCACTGGCTGGAGGGGTCCACAGTTCTGTTCCTGGTCTGGACCGATCACAAAAACCTCGAATACATCCGCAATGCCAAACGTCTTAACCCCAGACAGTCCCGCTGGGCCTTGTTTTTCACCAGATTCAACTTCACCCTGTCATACCGCCCAGGTTCTCGGAACACCGAGCCGGACGCTCTCTCCCGTCAGTTTCAGAAGGATGACTCCCCTTCCCAGGAACCTGCATCAATTCTGCCCGATCCCTGCGTCATAGCTGCCCTGACCTGGGATATTGAGGAGGAAATTCAAGAGGCCCTCCGTGACCGTCCCAGTGCATGCCCAGACGGTCGTCTCTTCGTCCCAGAGAATTTGAGGTCCCGGGTCATACAGTGGGGACACAACTCCCGCCTTGCCTGCCACCTGGGCTCCGCCCGCACCTGCCATCTCCTTGCCCAGCGCTTCTGGTGGTCTTCTTTGAGAAGGGATGTCCGAGAATTTGTCCATGCCTGCCCCACCTGCAATCAGAACAAGTCCTCCACTCGGCCCCCTGCTGGTTTACTCCAGCCCTTGCCTGTGCCCACACGACCCTGGTCCCACGTCTCCTTGGACTTTGTAACTGGCCTCCCACCATCAGGAGGGATGACTGTCATTCTCACTGTGGTTGACCGGTTCAGCAAGATGGCACACTTCATTCCCCTCCCTAAACTGCCATCTGCCAGAGAGACTGCCCAGGCTGTTCTTGATCATGTCTTCCGTCTACACGGGCTGCCCAGGGATGTTGTCTCTGACCGAGGCCCGCAATTCACCTCTACATTCTGGAAGGAGTTCTGCCGTCTTCTAGGGGCCACAGTGAGTCTCACCTCTGGGTTCCACCCCCAGTCCGAGCGGGCAAACCAGGAGCTGGAGAAGGCGCTGCGGTGCATGGTTTCTCGCAAACCCCAGGCTTGGGCGCAACAACTGATGTGGATAGAGTATGCTCACAACTCCTTCACCTGCTCTGCCACTGGTATGTCACCTTTCCAGTGTGTGTATGGCTACCAGCCCCCCCTGTCAGGAAGGAGATGTGTCCTGCCCGTCTGCCCTCGCCTATGCCCGCCGTTGCCGTCGTACCTGGTCACAAGCTCGTGCCATGCTACTCAAGTCAGCTGTCAGCTATGCCACTGGGGCTAACTGCCGAAGATCGCCGGCACCCGCCTACCGTGTTGGCCAGAAGGTGTGGCTGTCAGCCAAGGATCTCCCACTGCGGGTGGAATCGCATAAGCTGGCACCTCGATTCCTCGGCCCGTTCCCAATCCAGAGGGTCATCAGCCCAACCGCAGTCCGGCTCCAGTTGCCAACATCCATGAGGGTGCACCCTACTTTCCATGTTTCGAAAGTCAAGCCGACACATGAAAGCCCGCTGGTCCCCGTGGCGCTTCCTCCTCCTCCTCCTCCTCCTCCTCGCCTCGTTGACGGTGGGCTGGTGTACACCGTTCGATGCCTGCTTCGGTCCAGACGGCGAGGTAGGGGCCTCCAGTATCTCGTCGACTGGGAGGGCTATGGACCTGAGAGAACCTGGGTGCCAGCCAGTCGGATTGTGGACTGGACACTCGTCGCCAACTTCCACCGCCTGCATCCTGATCAACCTGCAATCCGTAGGGGCCGCCCCAGAGGGGTCCCTAACCGTCCTGCCCGCCCGGCTTCCTGTCCTGTGCCTGACCCTGTCTCGGTAATTGTGCCGTCTTCTGTCCACGACCCTCCAGCTCCCTCCGAGGATGAGGATGTTCACTCGGACCGCTCGGAGGAATTCTAGCCCTCCGAGCTAGAAATTCTAGCCCCCTCCGCCCTCCCGACGTGGTGTCACTCTTGGGGACTTCTGGGGCCGTCCCTTAGGGGGGGGGGTTCTGTCATGAGCTCTCTCTCTGCCTGGTAACACGTGCTGATTGAAGTCTGATGACCTCCACCTGTTCCTGCTCTGCTCTGCCTCACCCTCGTTAACCTACCAGCTGCACTGCATTCACCACTCATCATGCCCTGTATATAAAGCCTTGCTTTTCAGTCCATACTTGTCAGATCGTCTGCAACCAGCACCAGTTACCTGCCTGTTTTGGAAAACGCCTCTGACTCTTTGCCTGTGATCCTGGACCCGCTCGACTACTTCTGTATTCTCCAGCCCCGGTAATCTTGACCTGCCTTCCGTCTCTCTTCTACGAATACCGCCTAATCCTTGACTGTACTGCCGCTTCGTTTCAATTGCTGTTGTGTGTGTGTGTGTGTGTGTGTTTCCCCCAGGACTTCCCGGATCATCCAGCTCCTGCCATCGCTGTTCGGCTACTGGGGGAACACACACACGCAGACTCTTGAAACCCCCGGAACTCCTGGAACTCCCGTACCCCCCTGAAACCCCCTTAACCCCCCAACCCTTAAATAAACTTTCGAACGTGACGCTTTTGTGGTCCTCGTCCTGTTTGGTGTCTGACAGTGTGTGTCCAATCCATTTATCTCACACTAGCTTCTATTTACCAATATCGCTTGGCAATGTCACAAAAACGGCAGTTTATTTCCTGGTTTTGAAACAGATAGCATTCAAACTGCATTGGAGTTCTAATGAACCATAGGCCTACCCCAGACCACTGTTTTCTAGTGGACCCTGGTCCACCCTGGTTTGGTAGACTGCGTTCACATTAGCAAAAATCACCGAACCATTGGTCCAAACAAACTTCCGGACCAAACGGTCTAGTGTGAATGTGCCCTAAGACATATATGGAGTCAGCGTAGAGGCCAAAACGGGTTCTGAGCAGTCTGAGCAGTAAACTGATTAAAAGATTTTTCAGTAAGCTGCCGCAGCCTCGTCCACTGGTGAATTTCTGCCTTGCTCACTGACTGCCTAGTCAGCTGGCGTAACCGGGTATTTCCCAGAATAGGGGCCTATTTCTGTCCACAGGGTGTTTTTCTAATAAAAACACATTAAATCTATTAATGTTTAGCATCACTAATTAGTATAAAGAAAAACAAGCCTAGACTTTTTTTAATGGTTGCTCCTACTCATGATTTAGACGTATTTTATGTTACAATAACAGTGTTTTGGTGTTGTCCGCAACCAGAGTTTTCACATATTGTGCCATATCTCAAACATTATTTATCAAAAATGAATTACAAAAATCATGCATATGAATTAAATGTTATCTGAACTAATGAACTGCATGCACACATTATGCATATATATGCATTTCCTGCTTTATTTTGCTTAATGTTTATCTGTCCCATGGTTTAGCCGTCATTACCAGCACACTCTACATAAAGGCACTTTGCTACTGTTTTTTCATAAAAAAAATATTTGGTAACCATGGTCACCTAATATTACAGTGGAATACATAGGTGTCAAGCAGAAAGATTGATGCCTTGATGTCCAGAAACATAAGAAAATCTACTCTTTATCCCTTGTTTTGGGCATGTACACTTATTATGTGTCATTACCATACGCATTGTATTTCTGTATTTTTGAATATTCCTGAAATTTTAAAATGACTTTAGGCCTAATAGTTTAAATGGTGTACATTACATGTAGAAAGCTAGCTACACTTGAATGGTAATTTTTGCTTCTCAGGGTAGTTTTTCGGCATAAATGTCATCACCAACACAGTCATTACCAGCACATTATAGCTTGAAATGTAGTGGTAATGACGACTGTGTTGGTGATGACATTTTTGCAGATACATTTAAAGTACTCTTTTTAAAAGAAATACGTTTTTTTTTTCACAAAGTCAGTTCAACTTGGGTTTCTAAATTATAAACATTTAATTGCAATAGATTACGATCAGTAATTTGTCATCACCGCAACAAATGTCATTACCAGAACTGCAATGTCATCCCCATCACCATGCATATTTTTGCCAATAGATTATGTATAAATTACAATAAATGACATTAATTAGATATTTTTGACATATGGCATGTTTGATATGATATATGGCATTTATTTCAAATAAATGAAATTCCAAGCCAGGGTCGAGTGAAAAAATAAAAAAATAAGATACTTAAACGACTATAATTCATGTTGTACGTAAAATTCAACAATTCTAATAAGTTCAAGATAAAATAGACTTCATGTGAAACCATAACTGATTATTGATTGATCATTAATTGATCATTTCATCTTTAAAATGTACATATTAGATGATGTGATGGTAATGACATTTACCTGAAAAATTACAAAAAATCATAAATTCACTTATATTGTGGTCTCAACCAAGCTCACAAGGTTACTCCTATTAAAATGACTGATAATTTGATGCATACCAATTAGTCAAATTTTGAATTTTATTTTTCAAAATTTTAGTAACCCAAATAGGCCCGAAATCTGAGAAATACCCAACCAGTGTTGTGTTGAAATGTGCAGCTCAGCCCTGCACACGCTTGGACTCGAACCCGCAAACAGCAGCACCTCAGATCGGGAGTTGAAATCAGGCAATAGAGCTAAAAGCCCAGGCTGCTAGCTCTATCTCCAGCGTCGGGAAGGAGGTTTACCAATGTACATACTGCACAGCTGCGGTCCAACTGGCTACAGTCACACTGGCACAGCCTCGTCCACTGGTGAACAACTGCCATAGACCTCTCCAGAATAAGTCCCGCCTCCGTAACTTCCGTATCCATCCAACCTTCGGTCGTCAAATGTCTATGGGAAATGACAGTAGATGGCAGAAGTGTGTAGGCCAATCTGCCCAGCAGCTTTTTCTACTTTGTCACCAACAGAGTTTGACAGGTACGATCTTTCAAAACGCCATGTTATTTCCCATAGACATTTGACGACCGAAGGTTGGATGGATACGGAAGTTAGGAGGCAGGACTTCTGGAGAGGTCTATTCTCACTGACTGCCTAGTCAGCTGCCACAGACCCATCCATTGGCTGCTGTAGCCTATCATCCTCTGTCTCACACTTGAACACCATAGATGGCCAAATGCTCGGCCAGTCCATCTCTGTGGGTGAAGTGGTAAAGTCTGAATGTTTTTCACATCCAGTTGCTAGACCTTGCCAAACACAGCAGCCTCAAAACAAACTCTCTGTTGTCATGCAGTTCCTCAGGTGCATCAAAACGGAACATCTTGCTGACCAGGTGATCATCTGTGGTGGCAGCACTAAAGCCACTTCTTGAAGTACGTCACAAAGACATAGTGGTACCCTTGCTTGGATATGGCAATTGGGCCCCATGTTGTCTGTCCAACATTGAGTGAACATGTAATTTCACACAAATGCATGAAAATGCCATTTCAAATCATACTGGCAGGGGGGCCAGTAGAACCAAACCTGAAGAAGCTGGTGTGTCTTTCTAATGATAAAATGACTGGCCCCTGCCAAGCCATAGACCAATTGTAGGAGTTGCAGGCAGAGAGGCACTGTCACGACACCACCAGGTTCTCCACCAGTCTCTCCTCCTCGTCACTCTGCTCCAACGATCTCCCAATCTAATTCCCGTCTACTGATTACCCAATCATCCAATCTCCCGTTTGCCACTCCCCAGCACCTGTAGCCAATCTCCTACTGCCCATATAAACCCCTGTCACTCTGCTCTCTCTGTCTGGCCTCTTCAACGGAGACACTTACTCCAGCGCACGGACTGCTCCTTGTTTCCAAGCCCAGCTTCTCGTTTCTGGAATTTCCTGCTACGTCCCAGGTTGTAGAACTTTTATGTTGGACTTTTTCTATTGGACTTTTTCTGTTGGACGATATCCTCTTGCAAGAAAGAGCCTTTATGTAGGACTGCCTTGTTTGTCAAGTCAAGTTCTTCTGAGCGTTAACTTCACTTCAAGACCTTGTTTAAATTTTCCTGCCTTGGTTGCTGTTTTCAAATTAAAACTACTTGATTGAGCCTAACCTTGTTTCCTGAGTCTGTGTGCCCTGACGGGCACCAGCAGCTGCTTGACCTTGTACTCGTCATGCGGTCCCTGCCAGAGTCTATGGCTTATGAAGACGGCAGTCTTTGCATGCATTTGGTGTCAGCTCTTCGAGCAAGCTGAACCAGCAGGACCCAGCCACGCCATTTAATGCATCAATGCCGAAGCGGTACAAAATATCTTTCTTCACTGAAATGCAGGGAAGGCCCAGAGACCGCTTGGGCCGTGGATGGGACATGCTGCTCCCATATACATATCCACCCGGTCGCCAACCCACCGCAGTCACGTCCACAGTAATCCCCCACCTAGTCCAGAGGAATATTCGTCAGGTGGGTACTTCCTAATGCTTATGTGGATGTGCAGTCACCAGACCTCTTCCTGCGCAGGTCTCAGGGTGTTATTTCTGGACAGGGGCCTTGATTTTGCAGTCTAGCAAGCTCGTTCGAATATGCTTTTAAGCTGTAGCTGCTGCTCCAAGTCTTTCAGCCATTCTCCTGTCTCTCCAGTCCCACTGACCAACAACACTGACGCAATCTCACAAGTCGCTCTCTGTCTTTGGCTTCCTTGCTGTTTATTGGGTACACACAAAGAAGTATTCAGACAGTGGCACAGGATGGTAAACTGACAAGGGCTTCTGTAAACTTGCACAAAGCTGAGGCCAAGGGTGGCAAATAGACAGGAAAAATCACACTGGAGATAATGATACAAAAACTCAGACTCACATTTACTAAAAGGCACATTCACCAACTTTTGAAATGAGATCACATTCAGAATTACTAGATGCTACACCCACACTGGCTAATAACTACATCATTCACAGAACATAGAGCCCAGAATGCTTGCTGCATGCTGTATATGGTCAGGTTTAGGATTTCCTTAAAGTTTGATGGCTCACATGCGTAGGCTTACATAATTTCCACAAAACTGACATTGAAGACTAAGACACACTGTACATTGGCTGAATATAACAAAAGCACTTTTTGATTTTGGACTATGTGATGATCCTTTGTGATGACTGTGATGAGCTACAAAAGAAATAACAGCAGCCCTCAGCATAAGTTTGAGCATAAATTCCTTAGCTCACTCAGTTGTACATAATTGTAGACTATAATTATGGATAGTTTTATGCACAGTTCTTTCCCGATCTTGGATATTGTCACTCCCTCCTTGATTTTCAACTGTATTGAAAATACCAGTTGAATACAATAAAAATAAGATATTAACATCATAAAAGTAAAAAAAAGAAAAGAAAAACAACCAGGAAATATGTAGGCACTACATCAGGCCTTGGTCCTGGAGGAGTGTAATATTGTAGGAGTGGTTATGATCCACATCCCTTAGCGTTTCTCATAACTTTACAAATGATAGAACAATTAATTCATCTATGTATCTAAATGCATCATGTTGTAGAAATCACAACTGTACTATGTTGCCATTGTGTACACCATGTCTCAACAGGTGCCATGCTCCATCAGTGTAGTTCAAAGTCTGACCGTTAGAGGGAGTAGTAATTCCATAACAATGTACTGTGAGTCCTTCCCATGGTAAAGCAGTTCCCCAAAACTAAAACAGCACTTGTTTTGTCACTTATTTCCTGTTCCACAGTTCACAGAGGAAATCAGTGACAGCTTACATCTAGTTCCATCATGAGCAATTCCAGTTTGCCTTTTAATAGGTTGTCAAAATGCCTCAGGATCTGTTTAATGTTAGAAGAGGACTTTTGGATTATGGGTGGTCTGGTCGTCTCCCCCTAAAAAAAAAAACATTCACAGACACACCCACACACATACAAAGACAGAGAGACAGGGTGAGACATGTAGAAATATCAGAGAGGACGGGCAAGATACATTTTTTCAATTAGTTTTTCCTGTTTAACAAACATGATGACCCTACACTGTACCAGGACAACGTAAACTGGTTAGTTGAGTGGTGTGATAAAAACGCTTTTATTAACACAGTGAAAACAGAGGAAATCATCTTTGGAAATCCCCCTAACTGTCAACTGCCCCCAGTAAAGATTCACAATTCAAGCCTATAAATATTTGGGTGTCATGATAGACAAAAATCTCTCATGGACCCCTCACATAGAATTTATTGGCAAAAAGATACAACAGCATGTTTATTTTCTCTGTAGATTGAGATCCTTTGGCGCTAGTAGCCAAATCATTTCTGTTTTTTACATCAGTGATTCAGAGTATCATGCTGTATTCTAGCACAGCTTGGCTGAGTAGCCTATCAGTTAAAAATAAAACAAAACTATATAAACTATATAAACTATATATATCAAATTCAAATTTGTTCAAAGATTATTAGACTACCTGTAGCATACCCCTTTCAGGAAGCTCACAACAAGAGCATGCTCTGGCTGGCTAGAAACATTTCCACTAACAGAGTCCTCACATGTTTTGCACAAAGTATATCAGCTTCTACCTTCTAACAGACGCTTTAGAGTTCCTTCTTTTAATCACAACAGACAAAAATCTTTTAAAAATCAATCTTTGTTTAGTGACTATGTTTAGTCATTAATGGTCATGTTTAATGTATGTCCTTGGTGTTATACTTCTTACATGAACTGCCCAGGGATGCAAAAATAATTTCAGCCCTGACTGACAATAAAGTTGTATTGTATTGTAAGTAAAATGTACATGTATTTGCTAGAAGGCACCATGAAATGACGAAATAAAACGAGAGAAGATAAGCATTTTTCATTCTTGACCAAGCATGTCATATTCTGTTCTGTCTCACTTGTCAAGTATGTTTATCTGTTTAACATGTTCCGGAGGAAGGAAGTTGCTTGCGGTCAAACTAGTGGTCATAACACTTTGGGGATGTGCCCATTTCTGTACTATTTTTGGGAAATGGTGGACTTTCCTGCAAATGAAGCATTACACCTACTAATATTATAGTAGACTTTCCTTATAAACACAGTTGTGGTTTAGGTGTTGTCTGTGTCAACAAATGTGTATGTGCTATACTCTATGCATGCCGGTGGACTTACAGGATGTAGTCGTTCTACCTCTACAGCGACGCTGGGATGAGTCAGTATTCCCTGGTAGTTCCTGGCGTTATGTTCCAATCCCTCTAGTAGAGAGGAACCACAGCCAGATTGCATGCTCTCCCTGGCAGCCTCCACATCCTGCACCAGATTACGCAGCGACTGCAGGACTTCAGCCATTCTGTCCTTAAACTATAGACCGCACAGAGACACAGTGGTCAGTGTCTTTGGTTATGGCCTACATCATGAATGACCGGGTTAGGCAATCATGGAATGCAAGGCGCTGGCAGACTGACTTACGTGAATCTTCTCCCACGTTTCTTTGTGTATGCTGGCATCAGGCAACCGAATTTCAGGAGAGAGAGGCTTGGTCAGGTCACTGCAGTTATTCTGTGTGGGAGAGACAGATATCAAAAGACTTGATGGGCATGTATTACAAATAAAACATAAAATGTTCATATACATTCCTTCCCCAGCTTTTCTCTTCTCATAAAGCCCACTTCTCTAGTTTTGTATTCTGCTTTGTCCATGTACCTGTGTTTTTTTCTCTGTTTATCTGACCTTGTCCATGTGCCTTGTCCGTTGTCATTTACCTATGTGAAAACTGTAAAGCATCTCTGAATGTGTTGAAAAGAACTATACAAAATATAGCAGTACACTAGCGTTGCCATGGCATGAGCAAGCACTCACAGCAACTTTAATGGCAATTCGCCTTATTCACCCGGCGGCCAGAACGAGGCTACAGGGTACATTTGCCATTACACCTCAGTCCAACAGATGGTTGTAATGCACTCCATTTGCAAACGGCCAAAAAAAAGCTCACCGAAAAAGAAGGGTTCGCTGGCCTGTTCTTCTTCAGTGAGTTTTTTTGGCAGTTTGCAAACGAAGTGCATTACCACCACCATCTGCTGGACTGAGGTGTAATGGCAAGTGTACCCTGTAGCCTCGTTCTGGCCTCTGGGTGAATAAGGCGAATTGGATAAAGAATGACAGATATCAGCTTATTTACAGCGACCCTAGAGGCCATTTCTTTTAGAGGCTAAGTTTATTTGCCAATGACAGCCGATCAAATACGGGCAAAAAAACTTGAATTTGAAAAATCTGACATCGTTTATGCAGCTCTGTCTGAAGATCATCTCCGCCAGGTTCCGTGAAAATCAGATGAAATTTGTGATCGCTGAAACTTTTCGTAGAGTTTGGATCAAATCCAATATGGCGGAGGTCCAATATAGCAGAAAGTGACACAATAGGAGTCAATGAATTCGGGACAGTGCAAGGTTTCATACGCTAACTCAATTGTGAAAATCAGACAAAAGAGTCAAGGATCACGCGCATGAATGCATGTCCAACATTGAACTGATGGTGCCGCTAGAGCGTCCAATGTATATACAGAAAAATTGCTGTGAGTGATTGGGACCGTGTCCTGACTATTGTTATCGAGTTTGGTTACGTTAACTCAAAGCGTCGCCGAGATGTTGGGCCACTTCGTTGACATATTTGATTGGCTGTCACAGGCAAATAAGAAACTTTCGTAGAGTTTGGACTAACTCCAATATGGCGGAGGTCCAATATGGCAGAAAGTGACATAATAGGGGTCATTGAACTCAGGACGGGATTCCAACAGTGCCTGATTTGTGAAAATCGGACACACCATTCAATGGTCACATGTGTGAATGTGAGTCCAGTTTCGACCCATTGATGGTGGTAGAGCGTTGGGCACAGAGTTCTGTAAATTGGTGAGAGTGATCATGGGACAGTCCTGAATCAGTGCGTACAATTTTCGGCCAAATTTTTCAGCTAGATAGCTGGGATATAGAGGTCCGTAAATAAGTGTGAGAGGTCAGTGGAGTGTCCCGAAACTTTCTGCCAAATTTCAGCACTTTTTACCAAGGCATTCTATGGGCTGCAATAGACTTCCATGGCAGAAGTATAATAATAATTGCAAAAGCTACTAACTCAATGGGGTCCTGCGGCTTCGCTGCTAGGCCCCCAATTAAATGTATTATTACCAATGGATTTGTTTCCTCACTAAGTCAGCCTGTAGCCTATGATTCAGGTGTCAGTCAATTATCACTTTCACTGACTGAATAAAGTTAATTAGCCTCTTCAAAGGGGAAGGTTGGAGTTTGAGCTGTAGCAGAGTTGTAATCAAAATGACAGTCGGGAATTCTATGCATTCCTGTACTTATGTTGTGATACAAATTAAAATCGCACATGGCAACTGGATATGCACAGCAACTATCTAGTGAACTGATTATCAGTGGTGTGGATCTATCCACTGTGTCAAGATATTACAAGGAGCATTAGGCCTAAATAGACTATTGGCAAGTCAGACAAGTGGAGGGGCTCCAAACTAAAATTAATAAAACTAGACTAGATTAGTATAAACCCCCTTCCACTGCCTTTCCTTAAAGCTGATGATACACAGCAATGATGCTGGACAATGTTGTTTGTAGTGCAACTATAATCATTATAATTGCCTCACTGATTATAATCAGTGTGTAGCCTAAATTATCATAATAACCCCTTCGAAACACATGCAATCTATCATATGGTTATTCCTCAAAAACACCTTTACATGATTTGGAAATGTTTTGGATTGTTTTGGAAATGTTTTGGATTTTACTTTTACAACTAGAGACAAAAAAGAGCTGGAATTCTCACCATTCGTTTGCACAAGTTCTCAGCTTGGTTCCTCAGTCTGCCTCTTTCCACCTCATTGCAGAGAAATTCGCTTGGCTTGATGTGACTGTCACACACTGTTGAGGCTACCCAGAACAGCAACAGGGGTAGGATTCCTAACGGTGAACACGTGTTGTTACTAACGTTTACTCTTCTATGTAGCCTATGAACAACTTCGACAGACAGGTATGCTGTTAAAGATTACTTTTTCTGAAAAGGCCCCCTACTATACCATAATTGGTCTAAGGGTTTGTTCTGTTCTGTCTGACAAAGCATCTACCTAAATTATCTCTAAATGATATCCTAATAATTAAATCCTGATAAATATGACCATTGATTAGGCTATAGTAGCCTATATACTTTTGATTACAACATTTTAATACTCACTGCTTACAGCCATACCCCCCTCGCTGCATGAAGCGAGCGATTGGGTTCCATTAAATCTGTTCAAGCATGCCTATATTGCACAATCCTTCCCGAGAAATACCTTGCTGCTTGACTATCATTTTGATCACAACGGCTACGGCTCGAATTCCGACTTTCCCATGTAAAAAGGCTCGAAGTCACGAAACCCCTCCCCTCAAAACTAAACAGCATTCTATTGGCAACCAGATGATACTGTTGTAACAATGCAGGTGGACCATGTAGGCTAAATTGTTGTGATGTGGTCTCAATGTCCTGGGAGAAAAAGAGGGTAGCGTCAATAGAGTAATTTATCCGTGCCCACAGACAAAGAATAGCCTAAGGTCTAAGAAGCTTTTTTTTTTTTTTTTAACTGTAAAGTGGATTAAAGGGCGCGTTTCACTTTTGTCGACGATGTGATCTGTAGCCTACGGACTTGAACTGAGTAAATATTTACAGGAAGCGACTAAACCATTGACATTTTATTTGACTTAGAATAGACCTTGCTCACCACTATCCAATTTAGGTCCGAGCCTGCAGTTTCTCTAAACCATGCACATGTTATCAGAAAAAAACGGCTTCTTTTTGGTTGGTCTAGTCTTTTTTAAGGCACTAACCGAAATTACCGATGGCTCGAGATTTTCTCCACTGGAACTATAATAGGCTATATTCCCCAGACACCTGTTGTAGGCTACTGATTAGCAGCCAAAGTGAGCACACCCGCTATGTAATGTAGTTAAGTTGAAAATTAGGCTACAGTAACTTGGTAACATTCCTTGGATCAATGTTGAGGTCACTCGGGACGCAATGTGTTTCTAAGTCATTAGGACATGGAAATCTTTCTCCTATCATGCTTAAATAAATAAGGGTGTAGGCCTAAGGAAACGTCACGTCCACAAACAAGCCATTTGCAGATCGTGTGAACAGCAAGCACCGGCAATTATTGTCACAGACATATGCTTGCACTAGCTCCTATAATAGGCAACTTGGTCAGGGGGTGTTGCGCCATTTAGGCTAGCGCTTTTTGAAATCAATCTTAACCAGCCTCTTAAGATAAAAAAAAACGACCCGAAACTGCATTTGTGCGTTAGAAAATAAAAGGTATCGCTGCGTTGTGTGATCATGTCAACATGCTTTTACTTAGGCTACATCTCTTGTTCCTCCGAAGGTCACGAGATTTAATGAAGACAAAATGCGCCACCGCATGTTGGTGAGATCAAGCGCGTCTGGAGTTTCTGCGGGGAGCTGGATTGAAGGAAGAACTAAGGCTGTGACGGAACCCGCATTGCATCACAGAATCGTTGCCCAGCCACCACTTGAGCTACAGGCAGCATCTATTCGGTTTATTTTTTCTGTGAAAAAACAGCATGCCTTATGAAGGGATGTTGCTGCTGTATGGACACCTTGTAGCATGTTGTTTTTTAAACAGTTAAGCATTCGTTACATTGTTGTAAACTTTTTGGTTTCAGTGAATATACTAGATTTTGCTACGCCGAGTCATCAGCAGCAACAGGGCGTAAAAAATCAACAATTAAGCTGAACGGAGTAACCTGTTTGCAGTACAGTTACAAACAGCGTTAAAGTTCTCAGCCCTTACTCGCAGATTGAAAGAATTTGTGGAAATAATTAATGCATCATTTCCGCTAAATGGATCAGCGTAGGTGACGGTCGGATTATTGCCTTTTTGAGGAGATCTGAACCATTTAGGAATCCAAAGCCGGAGTAGGAAAAATGTGAGTAACGATGAGAAATGTACAACCTGTTTCTCCACCCACACATCTTTCAGACACTTAACGAGCACGAGTTTCCCCTTGTTGGATGCATGTAAGACAAGTGTTATCATCCTATAGCCTACATTTTATGTCATAGGTGCGCACTTGGTCATTTTAGTTATCGTGTTTTCTCAAGGGCACCATGATGTTCACGCGGAGATTCGAGCCTTCGCCAATATTTCATCTGACTGTCTATTGTTAGGGGTAAACAGGGTGACGAATAATTGTATCGTTTCTGTCCATCTAAAACAAACTTGGCAGACGAATATAGGGTGCATAATGCTGTCCAAATGCCCCCTCCCCCTCAAGGACCTCTGTGAGTCTCGTGTACGGTGATATGTATTAATATCTGATGCTGCTTCCATGTCAGAGTTGAAGTAGGGTAGGTAAGACTACTACGCTTTAGAGTAAATTAGGGTTATCCTGTAAACTACAGACAGGGTGATCTTCATTCAGTCCACCTATATTTGTAGTGATTGACAAAGGTTTTTTTTTTTTTTTTAATTCATCTGACATATAGTATGACCTGGTCTATAAAAATATTATGGGACGCTTATTTCTTCTGAGCAAGGCATGTGACTGCCATCTGATATACCATCTTGTTTTGGCGGCTGGCACCTTCATGATGTTCAGGCCTACTTATGCTCTGATTGATTGATTTTGATTGATTAAGACACAACATTGCACCATACATTAAAACAAAAAAAAGTCAGGATACCACAATGAAGCCCTAAGGCGTATTTCCATTGTGGTTCCTGATAGAGAGGGTGAAGGGGCAAGTCACAGTGGCTGTGCTTAATCGTGGCATTATCTCAAAATTAAGGCAGCAAGGCAATGGCAGTCCACGCGGTCAAAGGAAAACTGGCTAATTTAGAAAACACTGGTGAAGTTTTAAGATGGAAGAGAAAGTCAATTGGGTCAGTATGCTAGTGCTTCTGGCTCCAGAGCACCCAGTTCCACTGCCACAGGGCTGTTGAGGCAGTTGCTTAAGAAAGGTGGTGCTTACCTACCTTTCAGCAATATGACACTCCGGCAGCGTGGATGAAGTATAATTGTCTGACCACTGTCTGTCACATTAATTCAGCATTACATGATTTCAGTTTGTGTATCAGGGCACTGATCACCTATGAATCCTTCTGTAGTGTAACTTAGAAGAACAAGTCCTAGCTTACTGAATGAAATAATGTGTAGACTGGTTTTCCTGGATGCACTGCAGGTAAAGTCTGCAGCTGGTGTAGGCTACAGAAACACAATGCACAATCCTATCACCACACAAATCTAATTAAGCTTTAATTAGAATTTTAACAACCTCTTATTGATGTGTTTTCGAGATGAACTGGTTCGATGCATTCATTGAATTATTGAAGATAATAGCAATATGTATTCACTAAAAGCTAGTTAAATCTGTTGAGATGCAATTGCATGGACTTCTGGAAGAATTTGGTCTGTTTGATAGGCACAGTCGTAGGCTATACTTGATAGATGCATTGTACAGATTGCTTATTACCTGGATGCACCATGTGAGAGTGTGGATCCAGAATGAAACTTTTATGTGAGCGTGTGAAGGTCTTTGTGGAAAAAACATCTCTCATCGAATTCAAGGCTTTCCCTGGTTCCTGCGCTGGCTCCAGACCTGTTACCATGCCAGATGATAGCCTATCGCAGGCTGTGGCTCTATTGGGAAATTAGTTTGACAGCATGTCGAAGGCTTCGATACCCAGGAGAATTCTGTCTTTTATCCAGCAGAAAGTGTGTATGCAGCAGATGCCTGGGGAATGAGAGTGAAACAGACACCGAGCAGCACACACAGCCTCCACTTGCCTATATTTAGTATTTACTGTAGCACTCCATGTAATATTTATAATATTAATGGCTGCTGTGCTGCCCACTCACTCAGTGTTTAAACGTACTGCAAACATAATTGAAACACATAAGAAGGTGGACTTGAAGTGTGTTAAATTGCCTTGAACAAATTGCAAGCCTTGGTGAAGCTTATGTTGACAACCTTTTTTTAGGATTCATCCCGAATTAGCTCCAATCTGCTCTTTGCTTAAACAGATAATTTACGTTCAGTTTGTTGTTACCTAAATCCTGTGAAATAGGCCTACAAATAGAGTTCAATAGCAGAGTGTCTCTTAAGTGAGTGGTAGTACATTCTTTGTAGTTCTTGACTGTTCATTTTGTGATAGACCAGTCAAGCATTACCATGAGCAAACTGTTGAGAAGAGATAGTTCACCTAAAAAACATTTTGATGCCATTACTCCATTTTACTCCTACAACGGAATGATGCTTTATCTCTGCCTCCTGCATGGGAAAAAGCTACAACATGTCACAAGGGACACTACAAATGTGTACCTTTTGTCCAGATGTTTAAATTAACATAATTCATTTCTGAAATCCTGTTTGTGCAGGGGCTTCAGAATCATCTGGTACCCCAATGGCTTCTCCTAAAGGGCCCATGAGACTTGTGGTCCCTCTGTATGACCTTATGCTTTTCCTTTTCTAAGTCTTAACCATCATTTAAGGAGGGAGGTAGATATTTCTGTTTATTACACGGCTCTTCAGAGTGCTGCAGAATGCTCCATTCACTTGAATGGGCGTTCCCAACGTTCCGTGGTATGCTAATTATAAATAACAGACCGTTGCTAAGTATAACAGACCGCTGTCAAAGAAAATGGGCTTTGTGCTTATAATTTACGTCTTTCATATTACTGCGCAAGGACTGGAACTTCTTTCAAAAGTGAAAGCAGACGGTTGATCAGCTGTGTTCTAAAGAATGTTTGATTCAAGTTCAGTGTGTGCTGTTCCAAACTATTTGTTTCTCACCAAAAGCCATGATGAAACGGTAACAGTAACGGCTATAGCCTAGGCTATGTAGGCTAAAGAGTCACATCGTGGGGAGTTTATTGTTTTGTTTTGGCAAGTAGCCGTGTAATAAGTGGGATAATGTAGAATGCCGGTCATTATCGGGAAAATAAGTCCCTTCAGGGCGGAACAAGACCCCTCCGCTGCGCATCAGGGTCTGGTTCACCCTGTCGGGACTTATTTTCCCAATAATGACTGGCGTTCTATACATTATTCCTTACGTGTATTTGTCAGGGCACTAACATTGAGTCAGTATTTGATAACAATTGACCCAATCCCCCATAGTGCATAGTTGTATTGAAAAGAATGGAATCTAATGTACAGTAAATGAATGTCGAAAGCAGAGTGCATCGCACTCATGTCGGCATTGGTGTCCACAGCAATTTAAAACACCATTCAGCTGACCGGGAGTTCAGAACTGAGTTTATTGTAGGCTACGAATCTACTCTTTGGCCGGCTCGTAAGCCCAAACAAGCGTGTGCAGCATGCCTTTACATAGCCTACTAAAGGCGCATCATCATAAAGATAGGTTACATTTAATCTGCATCACGCCCCATTTTAGCGGAAAATAAGTTAACATACATATATCATTGATTCTAATGGGAAAGGCAGATAGCCTAATCACACCTTGACGTGACATCTAGTTATTAATTTACAGGCCATTCAATAATTTTACTAACACGGCAGTTATAAAGAATTATGTGTATGTAACTTACTCATGTCGAAACGATGTAGGCTACACAACCCATTCAGCACGTACTAGCTACACTTACCATATCCCATGTAAAACGGTTAGCTTGCTAGCTAGCTAACTGTGGAACTTCAGCATAACAGGCATAGTCAATTATCTCACCTAGTTGTAGGAAAAAGGCTACGTTCATATTACAAGTGATAGAATGAACGTGTGACTTATGTTTAGTTGATGTTATGACATGTAAAGTTAAGCTTGCCGAACTTAGTTATAGTCAGCCACGGGCAGTTTGACTGTGCCTACATTTGTGATACTCCTGTTAGTAGGCTAAACTGGAAAGAGCAAAAAATAGGAACATAATGGTCACATTAATCCCATAAACACACAGATAACTCTTACACCAACCTTATTTTGTGCCTTTTATTCACGCTTGTTTCAAGATTTAGTAAGTATAACCCCTTTTCGCTCCCCACTTCTATGCAGCATAGGTTTCCATTATCCAAACAGCTCCCTTTCCCCTAAAAGGGGGCGTGTACATGCAGCACGGTCTAGCTAGATCCAGTGTGGTGTTGTAGTTCTAACGTTACTAGTTGTTGCAACAGCTTGTGAAAAAACTACAAAGTTTGTTACACCAAAAAGAATGTTAATCTCGCGATAAAAAGAATTGACGCCGTTAAAATAGGTTTACGTTAACGCCGTTAATAACGCGTTTAACTGACAGCACTAATAAAAATAAAAAATAAAATAAAATAAAAAAATTAATTGTCTTGCTGTCCCCCCTCCGTTCTGTGATTGGTTCCTTCGTTGAGGTGAAAACGAAGTCCATGGAATCCAGGCTGCCTAGCAGTGTGAATAAAATCGTGCGCGTAAGGCAGCATGGGAAAACCCAGGCTAATACTACTCTATGCTGTCCCTGGGGAATTCAGGGTCCACTCTGTATTTGATCCGGCCCTGTGAAAATGGAAAGTGTAAGTCATCACTGTGTGGGCCTTAAGGGTTTTTGCTATGTAGTGTAATCTACCTTAACCAACATGGCAATCAGGAATGGAATTGTCTATTGTTAAAGTGATGCCACAGACCCAGACTGAGAGTTAAGTCATTGGGTCTTTGGGGGAAGGTCAATCGGGTGTAATAATGGCTAGTGGGTTTTGGTCGGTTGCACCACAGTGACAGGTCCACATCCACCCTCTTTATGACCTCTTCTACCATCCATCCATGGAGGTGAGGTGCTGTTATTTACTGCAGCTGTGATGGGGGTAGGCTTACTGTTCTTGACTAAATTCAAGATGGCGTCGAACGGTAAAATTCCTTAAGGTACTGTCTGTATAAATCGTCTTGAACTTTTTCAAAGTTCTCCATGTCTTGTTTTAAATGTCAAGGCCCTCGGAAGTCTACCAATGAAGTATGGAGCTACTTTGGAGCTACTTTTTTTTGTAAATGGTGTAAAACAGTGATTTATTTGCATGGCTAGGCCGATGCCCGAGGCACCACAACGAAACACTGTTGGTAGCATTGGCTAACTAGCGCCAGATTTCTGAGTGCAGGGGACAAGCCGAGGTGAGCTATGAGACATACGTTCACACTCGGTATCATGTTTCAACACACTTTAGGTCAAAATCACACCGGAATTATCCTTTAAGGATCTTCATTAAACTTGCCATACTTATTCCCTAGGCCTGATAAGGTACTTAATGTATGTGGGGTCAAGTTTACATGTGGTCACACTTAAAATACAGTATTTAGACAATATTATGACTCTCAAAGAGGTTTAGGGATATTCATCAAACTAGAACCGTTCATCACTTTAAAGATTACATGCTAATTAGATGCCATATAACATGAATTGAGGCATGTGCCACCTTCCATATTTTGTCGCACTAAAGGAAAGGTAAGGTAATTCGACCACCTAAATGACATTTCTTTGAAGCCTACACCCTCTAGATATCACAGTATTGCAAGGATTCATTAAACTGTCACGTTTGCTATTATTCACGCTGGGGTTGGAGGAGCTGGTAGGGGGACGGTTGGTAAGTGTTTTTTAACAGTCTTCTGTAATAAACTCGGGGTTCACTAACTACGTTGTTGGTGCTTCGTTTTATGTGTAGGGACCCTGAGCAAGCTACTGACGAGGTTTGGTGCTGTTTGAACAATATTACTGGTTAAACAATTCTATCTGGGAAGCGTTTGGCTCACCGCCCTTAGCTAATCCACTGTTTGCGATTTTGGGCTATAGCGTACCGGGGCAAGCTCTGTAGTGGTAACCTGACTCTCGCCAGATGAATTTCGTTCCGCCTAGCTCACATCCATCTGGGATCGCTTCCGTTGAGAGTGATTTCGGCACCAGATTTTATGGTACAGCCAATCAGGACGCAGAGTTTCATAGATGTGACGTAGTGTAGAAGCGACTGTGAGACTGTTCTCAGCGTCACAGGTTGGCTTCGATGTGAGTGGTTGAAGTAGCACGTCAATAGATGATGGACAAGTGGCTTATCCAATCATATGCAAGGATTTTTGATTAGGCCCAGCCTTCTGAAACACCACTCCAATGGATCGATCCCAGATGGATGAGTGGAGCTAGGCGGAACGAAATTCACCTGGCAAGAGTCAGGTTACTGTAGTGGTTGATCAATGAAAAATTCTCCACGATTTATTTGGTGTGTTTTCATGCAGAAAAAGACCCCGGGGTCAATTTTCGTCAGAGTTACAATTTAATAGTTAAAATTAAAATTTGAAGAGTTAAAATTTCTGATATCATCATGATTTGCTAACACATGATTTGGATGTCATTGTGGTTAATTGAGATGTCTTTACATTGTATTTGATTTTCATTGTCCTCTTAGATTGGTTATCTTCTTAGACTATGTTTGTCTGCTTATTGTATTTCAATGGATAAGATAATGCCATCAGTTAACTGTTATGAACTCTCCAAAGTTATTTATTTAATTGCCTCTTCAAATTGAACAGGATAATAGAAAAGCCGATATGCATACCACATGTACAGCAACAACTTGTCTTGATAACAGCTTTTCTAATTACTGACCATTATTTGTAGTAGTGCAGGGAGTAAAAAAAGCAACAACACGTTGGCGTTGATGATCCTTAACAGTCTGCTTCAAACAAATAGCTTACTCAGACTAACACTGAGTCACGTAGTATAGTGAGTCACATTCCACTCTACAACTGAGGGGATATAACTGCTGGCCAGAAAAAATTGCAATAGCAAGCTCTACCACCCCCACAAACCACTGGGTATATCGAAAACCTCCAAAAGCATCCGCGGCATTTGATTTGGTAGGCTACCTGTTACACCAAGAATGAATTTTAGGCTGAACTCTAAACATATGTCATCGGATTGAATTTAAACACAAGTACCGCTTTAGTAGGCTATTGTGACACATGCAATATTAGCAGCACTGCGTTGACATAAGCTTACGCATTGAGGTTATGGCTAGGGAACCTGCTGAGCATCGTGTGCTTCAATTTCAGCAAACTTTGGTGAGTGTTCCCAACCGATGCGAGTATAGAGCTACAGTACGTGACTAACGAATTTATAAACTGATCTGAACAGTTTGTTGGCAGGTTTTTCATAAACATTGGCTCTGGACAACGGCAAGCTTCGCCAATACGTCGTTATTACGACGACTGCGTTGCCCACTCTTTCACGAGGCGCTGGTCAATCTCATTGAACAGCGGGATAAAGCTCAAGGTTGTTAGTGTCACAAATATCTGTGGCTTTGTGTGTATGTGGGTATATGCTGTGTGCTATTGTGTCAAAACCGCACTCAATCGTGACTATTAAGTGTATTCAGTGAGAAAGCAACACACAGCAAAAGCGATTTCTAATAGAATGGAAAGCCTTTACGATTTCTAATCGAATGGAAAGCCTGGCAACGTTAAATTGTGAGAGGCGTTTGCAGTGGTGGACGAAGTACACAAATCCTGTACTTGAGTGAAAGTAGAGATACACATGGTCAAATGTTACTCCAGTAAAAGTAAAAGTCCTCCTTTTACATTTCCACTTAAGTGGAAGTACAAAAGTACTTGCCTTCAAATGTACTTAAGTATCAAAAGTAAAAGTCCTGAAATGTATTATGCCTAATACAGTTGCATTGTTGAAATGATTCGGCACAGACATAGGCATTCATTGAGCCTTTCTCCTCCATTCAAGGACAAAATCAGCTAATACTTGTTGTATGTAGAAATAACTAAAAACAAACTAATGTGATATCTTATCTTAGATACTTCAAAGTAACCACATTTTTCTTTGTTGAATGCTTTACACTTTCGGACCAAATCAAGATGTTCCCTTTTGTGTTTGATAGTGTCAGATTGTCTATCATTTGCTTGATGGCGTCAAGAGGCTAGTTATGGTAACATCAATATTGTGAAAAGGGGTCAACAAGGTACAGTAAATAGTGCATATGACAATAACATAGGTTAGGCAACACCATTATAGCCTAGCTCGCTTCATAGAAAATATACATGTACACATGTACTGTATTTGTACAGTCTTTTTTCCAAAAGGAACTTCAGCTATACTTCAGCTGTCACAAAATGTAGTGGAGTAAAAAGTAAGATATTTGGTCTCGAAATGTACAGGAGTAAAAGTAAAAAGTTTAACAAAATTGAAATACTCAAGTAAAGTACAGATACATGAAAAAGCGACTTAAGTACAGTAATTGAGTAAATGTACTCAAGTAATGTCCACCACTGGGCGTTTGTGGCTGTCCAGCATGAATGCTGTGGAGAAGGATGTTGAAATGAGAGCTGCGTAAATGGTTACTTTCATGAGCAAGTGATAAGAGACACACACTCTTGCACTACCACCCCTCCCTTTTTCCTTTGGTTTTTTACAGATGGACTAAATGTGGATCCTTTCTGAATATTAATGGACTCATGCACCAGTTTTCCCCAATTCTGTCACTATGGGATTGACAGCTGTACCCTGGAGCACTTCCCAGCAATATCTTCATAGACAGACGGTGAGATGGAGACAGACAGAGGTCTGGGGTGTAAATCTGAGGGGTTTTGACAATGCAGTTCAATTAGGCTACAATTCCCAATTCAATATTCAGCAGTAACACAAAATCTGTTAGGATTTAAAGTATTAAATTGCAAAAAGAATAATAATAACTGATGTTTCTCATTGATGATATACTGATATTCTGTGGCTGACGGTGCAAAACTTTCCGGACATTGGAGACCAATATGCTTGACATTGTTGGAATGCTATCTTTAGACCGAACATGCCAGCAGGACAGAAGTACTCTTTACACTTTCTCAGTGCAGTGAAGCATTCACATAGTTTCTCATGGTTAGATGGTTAGATTATGTGAATTAGAAAGCCTTGTCTTTGTGTTTTATGTGGATTTGTCTTTTGTTATCCTACCAATCATTAAACTGGTCTCCCATGACCTTTCGTGTGATTGGTTCTAGTGTGTGAGGCAGATGTGTAAGGCCACTGTGTGTTGCATGTGCTGCAGTTCATATGAGCATTCTAACTGTGTCGAGGAGTGTCCAGCAATGGGCAAGAATCAGGTAGCACCTGCAAAGAACAGCACAACTGTTCACAATGCAATGTGGATTTTAGTATGGACACGAATGTGTGAAATTTTCTGGTGCCTGGTTTTCCTTATCGGTGCGAAGATCAATAGATGTTATATATAAAATGGTGGCTGGTGGTGTGTCTCCAGGCGTGCTGTCTCCCTGAATCCTTCACTCTGGCAGGGATTGAGCAGCTTGCAGATCGATTGCCTTATCATTCCCTCTGTTTGCTTCAACTTCATTACAGGGTGCCACTGAAAATCCTCTCTGTCATTTGTATGGAAGTCTGCCCATTTGGCTGAACTGCTGTGTGTTTTTTTTTAATATATTTTTGCACCTTGTTTTTTTCCATGGTTTGTGTACTGTATTTAAATATTGTAACACTGTCTAGTCCAACGCTAGTGTTTGGGCCTATGTCTCTTCAATGCGCATGGTCTTGAGACCTACCAAACCTACCAACAGTAGTAAAGCTGGTCATTTTGTGACCAGCACACCCACACACACATACACACAAGTGTAATTTTTACCTTGTTGAAGAATGCACGGCTTTAGCCCAACAGACACACTTTCTTAGATTTACCACCCAACACACAAACGTGTGACCATGCATGCAGTGTGCTATAGATGAAGGCTATAGGTGCTATTGCTTCAGGTTGGTGTATATAGGAAATCCTTTGAGGTCCGTCATAGGTCAGAGTAATTGAACTCAAAGTCAAAGTCAAAGTCTGCTTTATTGTCAATTTCTTCACATGCCAAGACATACAAAGAGATCGAAATTACGTTTCTTACTATCCCACGGTGGAGACAAGACATATTTTACCAATTAAGTCCACAGACAAACATAACATTCAAGTAAACAACAAAAAGTAAATAAGAAGGCACATACAATGAAGAAATAAGAGCAGCAAAATTGGGTTGAAATTGTGCATAGACAGTCAATATAATAGTGCAAAGAACTGTGATTGGTTTTCAGCGCATGGAACCAGTGGGAGGCTTTCGCCTTATACAGTCTACCCATGTCATTGACATTTGCAAATGCAGTGTGGAGTTGTCCGTGGTACTGAAATGCATCTGTGAAAATGCAGTGTCCTCCTCATTCAGAGGTAGTATGCATTTGTATTCGGTTTCTGGTGTGTTCTGACAATATGGTGAAAAAAGGTAAATTGTTATTTAACTGTTTAGCCTATCTTTGAAAAACTGAAATAAAAATGTAGGCTAAGTCCAAAGTCCAACAGGGTAAAGTTAGTTTTGGGTTGGATATGTATTTATATTTCCATAAGCCAGCAATGATAATGAGTAGGAATGAGGCATATCCCTGCAATAACCAATGTGAAACTAACTTGATCAGTGAGAAGATACGTCATCTTGGCTGTTTCAAACACGAAACTACGGGATTTCCCAACATGTTAAACAAGGCAAAAAAAGAAATATTATAAATAATTGTCCCTAACAGTAAAAATGATCAGCCCAAGAGTCAAAGGAATTAATCTTGCCGCTCAAATGCCAATTAAAAAGAAGATCTCTCCATTTTGGAGGTGAGTGTCCTTAAAGCTTCACTGAAACCGACACTATGCTCTGACAGAACAACATAAATCAGCCAGAAAAAAACCCGCACTTCTACCTTCACCTAGAGCCTGTTATTTGTTTTGCAAAAATCCACAGCTCCCGGTTCTTCTGGTCCAATCAGAGCAGGGCTGTGTGAGGTCTGACTGTCAATCACAGTCTGGTGCCTGGTATGCACTGACGAGCACAAACTCGATGAGAGGGTGCTCGGTGGTAGCGGAAGGGGAGGGGCATGAGAGTTGTAAACATTCAAAATTTTGTCCCCTCAATCTGTCAGACTTGCCAACTGCAGCTTTAAATAAGGTAAAGTCTGGAAAAGCAAAGTGCTTAGAACGAACAAAAAAAATTAGAAAGCAAACAAATCTTTAGGCCCTTTGAAGCCAACATTAGGAGACTTTTAATGTTAACCAAACGACAGATGTAGTTTAAGCATGGAGTAGCCTACTTTTCTAATAATTCTGTGGAGCTATTGCTAGTTTAGGCTACCTCCCATGAACAGAAGAAGATGAAAATAATCCAATCCATATGCTGTTATATCCAAATCAACCCCTAGCTATTTCCCAACCAAGAATAAGCATGGACATTTTAGGCTATGGGAATCCGTAATGTTTTGCAATTTAGCTACTAGAATGTGCTAGAATAAATCATTCTAAAATCTGATAAACATTCAGTGCGCACAGCACCAGCGCCAAATAGCCTTGGTGAAGGCTAGGCCTATGTGGCATTGGTGTTGCGCGTACTGAATGTTGATCAAAATGTAGAATTACTTTCTGACGAACATTCAATGTGCGCATTATTTTAATAATAATAATAATAATAATAATAATAATACATTTTATTTGTAGAGCGCTTTATCATGTACTCAAAGCACTGAACATTGTAGGGTAAAAAGGGAGACAAGTAGAATAAAATAAAAATTGGGAGGCACACAAAAAGTGTACAGGCAGTCGCACGTGTGGATAGAAGCAGACATATGCCAGTACAATTAAAAGTGAGTAGAGAGCAATTTAAAAGGACAATAAAAGAAGGTGTATGTAGATTATATGTTAAAAGCTATCCTAAACAGATGGGTTTTGAGGGGAGACTTGAAGCAGTCGACACTGGCAGCAGATCTGATCTGCTAAGGCAGAGCATTCCACAGGCGGGGGGCCACTGAGGAAAATTCTCAGTCGCCCATGGAGCGGAGTCGGGTTTGGGGGATAGTGAGGAGGCCATGATCAGAGGAATGCAGGGCACATGTAGGACAGTAGGGGTGCAGGAGCTCAGACAGGTATGTGGGGACAGAGCAATGTAGGGCCTTGAAGGTAAGGAGGAGGACTTTAAAGTCAATCCTCAGTGGGATAGGGAGCCAGTGGAGGTCTTGCAACACAGGGGTGATGTGATGTCTGGAAGGGGTAGATGTAAGCAACCGCGCAGGTGAATTTTGGACATGTTGAAGCCTGTTGAGTGAGAGGGGAGACCACTGAAGAGGGCATTGCAGTAGTCTAGGCGGGAGGAGATAAGGGCATGTATTACACGCTCAATGTCAGAGCGGGAGAGGAGTGGGCGAATCCTTGCTATGTTTTTGAGATGGAAGAATGATGATTGCCGGGTTTTGTTGATGTGAGATTCAAATGAGAGGGTGGAGTTAAGGAGGACACCTAGGCTTTTGACATGGGTGGAGGCTGTGACTGTGGGGTCATCGATGGTAAGGCTGATGTCTTTGCGCCTGGCAGCGGTGCTTTGCCGGTGCTATGCCCGAAAATAGTTTCAAATCTAAATTGGTCTAGTAAATCTCTTTGTGTTAATTTGCATTGATATTTGTATTTATTGTATTTGATGTGAATATACAGGTTACGAGAAATAATTATAAAAAATCTTGAGTTATTTTATTCACTTTTGCAACGACATGCTAGCTGGAATCGCCGGATTACAGCGACTACGCTAAGCTAACGCCAACCGGGCCGTTTCTAGATTAGGACAATGGCTGGGTCGGCTATAAAACGCTTTGGCTCACTCATCCAACTCTAGGGACTGCGGGGAGTGACCCAATTTCACCTAGGGGTGGCGCATTCCTTTAAAACACTAAGGCTTGACACAACATGAAACTTTGCTCGAAGTATCACCAGGGTCTCTACACATGAACTCGAGCATTGAGAACATTGTTTGTGTACAGAGTTTTACTACTTACTGTAGACGCCCCAGGCTCAACAGACTTTATGGCCCTGATCCACTCTTTTGACCTTTAACTGCCTACCTACTCACAAAGCTGGCAAAGACCTTGATTTGACCCTCACTCGGAACTACACCACAGACACCCTCATGGTGACGCCTCTCCATCTTTCCGACCACTGCTGCTAAGACGGCTTTCTACAATGACAGCGCCAACAGACACTCAGAACCTTTTCTCAACCTTCAAATCACTACTCAACCCTCAGCCACCTCCTGCTCCATCCAGTCTTACTGCAGATACCCTACCCTCATTTTTTACAAAGCTTGTACAAAGTACAAAGTTGCGGCAATCAGCAGTCAATTCTCTACATGCCCACAAGATGCGACAGACTCAAATATTGCACTTCTACAACCTCTGGCGGTTGCTGGAACATCTTTTTCAGCATCTTTCTCTGGCATGTTTCCAACAGCGTTCAAAACGCCCTGGGTAACATCGTTACGTAAACTTTATTTGTATAGAAGCTGGGCCCCCTTCTCTTTGCTATCCACACCACCTCTTTGGGACAGATTATCCGTTCGCATGGCTTCTCATACCACTGCTATGCAAACGACACATCGTTCTATTTGTCCTTTCCACCTGATGACCCCTTGGTCTCAGCACGGATCTCGGATTGCCTCTCAGACATATCTACATGGATGAAGGCACACCTCCAGCTAAACCTCTCAAAAACTGAACTGCTGGTCCTCCCAGCTAAACCTACCATACATCATGACATCAACATCAAAATTGACTCGCTGTCTGTTGCACCTCCCAGGGCTGCAAGAAATTTACGAGTCGTTCTCGACAACCAACTAACCTTCTCCGATCATGTTGCCTTGGTCACCCAGTCGTGCCGTTTCGCACTGTACAACATACGGCTACACTGGCTATCTATGGCCGCCCGCATCAACTTCAAGTACCTAACGCTTGCCTATAAAGTAGTCTCCGGTTTTGCTCCCGCCTACTTGAATGCCCTCATACAGGCATATGCTACCTCCCGACCGTTGCGCTCCTCAGATGAACGATGTCTAGCTCTGCCACCGGTCCTTTCAGGCCAATCTAAACTTTTTTCATCTGTTGTTCCTCGTTGGTGGAACGCACTACCAGTTCCTAGAGCAGGGACATCCCTCTCCATCTTCAAAAAATTCCTGAAGACCCAGCTCTTCAGAGAACATCTCCCCTCGTAGCACTACTTACAACTAGTCTTGCTGATCCTAGCACTTACCACCTGACTAGAACAGCACTCACTGCACTTATTCTTATTGTAGCTTTTTAAATTGTCCTAGAATTGTTGAGAGCTTAAACTGTTTACTATGTTGTCAGTCGCTTTGGCTAAAAATGCGTCAGCCAAATGTAATGTATTGTAATGATGTCATGTACTTAAAAGAAAGGTTTTGAACAACTCACTTTAGCAGTTGTTTTTTCCGCTTGCCGCCATCTTGCCAGTGAAGAGCCGGCTATGTGGTGGTTGCCCTGTTCAAAAAGTTGCCCCACCGATCACGCATTCTTGGCAATTCTTGACAATCTCAGAGACTTCCAAATGAAATGTCAGTGTACCAAGTACAGAGTTTGAAGTCATTATTTTAAGCCAATAGAACTACATTGGGTTGCTTTAATCTCACATTCTGTGGCTCTCAATTGGTTCAGTGGTTAGTTTGTAAGTTCAGTTATAGCTTTTTTTTGTGGGCAGCCGTGGCCCACTGGTTAGCACTCTGGACTTGTAACCGGAGGGTTGCCGGTTCGAGCCCCGACCAGTGGGCCGCGGCTGAAGTGCCCTTGAGCAAGGCACCTAAAACGTCCCACATACTCGATGCACCCGACCAGTAGCGCGACAATGTGACGTCACAGAAGCGCGGTAACCATTTATACTCGCGCGTGGTGGTCGCAACACTAGTTGCAATATTCTCCTGAACAGAGGTGTCGCTGTTGTGAAAAGACTAACATTAACTACTTACACAGCAGAAGAAGCTGCAGTAAGAAACACCAGTAGCTAGCCTCTGTGATGGTACTTCAGACTTTGGTTGCTACTATTCACAACTACCATCATCATTATCATGTAGTTTCCAAGGTGTGTGCACAGGTAGATAGATAGATAGATAGATGGATATATAGATAGGTACTTTAGTCATCCCGAGGGAAATTTTAATAATTTAAACAGTTTAGTTAGCTAGCTAGCTAGCTAGCAGCTGGATGAGTTTGTGTAATTTCCTGAAGTGGAAAGAGATTTTGTTCAGGCCTTAATAGATATCCTTTGTTTGAAAATAAATCGTTTCTATTCTTTCCTCTTAATTCCATGTGTTGCAACTCTCACTAGTAACTTTGTTAACTTATCCAGCAAACTATTAAAAATTCACGACTGTAACAAAACACTGCAACTCGCTTGCCCTCGAACTAGTCCATCTTCCTGTTTCCGCCTTGTCGCGCTCGTCTGAAAAAAAATGAGTGGTGCGCTACCTCGCGCTACACGGCCAAAACCCTGGCGCGCAAGAGAGATCTACGTCATTTTGACGTCACATTGTCGCGCTACCGGTCGGGTGCGTCAGGTATGTAGAAGCCTTAACCCCTCACTGCTTCCTGAGCGCCGCCGTTAAAGCAGCTCACTGGCAGGTCAGCAAAGTTGATCTGTTGACTGTTTGCAGATTTATGGCATGTCTCATAGGCAGAGAAAAGCTGTGGCTCTCAAACACTGTCCACTTAATCAATAGAGCAGAGTGTTCAGTGTCAGAGTCAGTGTATGAAGGAATAGATTAAATAGACAGATATGGAAGGTTTGCAAAGTGATTTCATTCTCCCTTTATAGAAAGTATTTTGAAAATACAGTATTTCATTTTGATACATGGGCATGGCTATACAATTTGATACACAAATGAGGGTATTTGATATTTCATTTTATGTATATATTATATTTGATGTGTTTTTGCCCATTCCTGCATACGATACAGGACTGTGCATTGTGCATGGTATGGAGGAAGGTGGCACATGTTTCAACTTATGTTAACTCTAGAGGGTGTAGACTTTAAGAAAAGCTTTTAGATAGATAGATATATAGATAGATACATTATTCATCCCAAGGGAAATTTTAGGCATCCAGTCGCGTAGACAATCATAACACAACAATAACAGACATGTAAACACATATATGTCACATGCATAAACATCACTCATAGAAATGTGAAGAGTTAACAAATTGTGAAGTGATTACAAAGGTCTGATATGGACTGACCAAGTGATGCAATGACCATGATAAGGTGCTATGGTAGAGTGTGTGCAATGGTGGTAAAGCAAAAATGAGCTTGTTTATTATACAAATTAATATATAAATATTAACAATGACTATGAAAAGACAAGAATGTACACATAATAAAATTGCTTGACAAACAAGAAAGAAAAAATATACTTTAAGAAGAATATATAACAGGGAATAAGTTATAAGATGTAGATGTTATGGCCACAGTCCAGATTGTGTAGGAGGGCTAATATAGCCTATAAGACAGTCAGGAGAGACAGGCTCATGCTGAAAAGTCCATTTCTCCCCTCCCCTTTTGTGTGGTATTGAAGAGTTGGATGGCCCTGGGTACAAAGGACCTCCTCAACCTGTCTGTTGAGCATGACAGTGATTGAAGTCTGCCAATGAACATGCTCCTCTGTTTAATGAACATGCTGAGCAGTGGGTGGCGGTCATTGTCCATGATCACCAGCATCCTACTCATGGCCCGTTACTCTGCAGTTGTTGTTGTGACTCCAGCTCAATGCCAACAATGCTAGAGGACTAATACTGTATTTTAAGAGTGGCCATATGTGACCTTGACCTTTGACCCACCATACATTGAATACTTTATCAGTTCATCAGACCCTTGTAGTGAAAATAAGGGAGATTTCCTGGGTTTCTCACCCAAAATACAGAAAAATGTCAACATCGCATCCCTTCCGTTTTCTCTGGGTTTATCACATATTTTTACCCTTTTCCCGCTGTCCCTTATTTTAATACATACTCTCATAACATTAGCCCTACCATTGGACTTGTCTGTCTCTGTAATGTTGTCCTGTTGCCACCCCCTTGCCCTTCCAGCGAAACTGGTGTTTTTTAAATCATCATTTTGCTTGCTTGAAGGTGACCTTATGTTAGCCTATCTAAGATAACAGCGTGGTTGTTGTGAGAGCACGATTTGACGCCAATCTGTAAGCAAAGTCACGTTAGACCTAGCTTCACACATCGTTTAGTTTAGTGCAGCAGTTTTGTAGTCTCAATTCTTGCGGTCAGCAGAGGGATAGCAACAGAAAGACGAATGTTGAAATGTTCCCGTATTTTGGGTGAGAAACCCAAACTGCCGTTCCTGTGGACTGGCTGCATGCATGCGACAGAGTTGATGCGGACTACTGTGAAGCAGATGTCGGGGTCAGCCCTCTCAGATTTAGGTGGCCAAGGCTGCGCCTGCTGAAGCAGATGGCCGCTAAGTCTGGCTACCTGTATGAGTCATGACTCATACGCGGATGGCTGCGTAATAAAGGGAAAATATTGAAATTCCAGGGTATGTGTGTAATGCCTGCTCTGCCTTTCTTTCTTTCTTTCTTTCTTCCCTTTCTTTCTTTCTGTCCCTCCTGTGCATGTGAATCTTCAGTCTCTGTCTCTTTCTGTGTGTGTGTGTGCGTGAGTGGCCTTGCCGGTGAGTTGCAAGGCCCATTTGCTACTGTTTCTTTTGCAGCACTTTGGTTGCTGCAGTGGTGGAGTGCAGTAAAGTGGCTAACGATATAGATATACATACAGTGCAAATCCGTCATTCGTGGCCAACTGGAGGGTGTGTGCAAAGCAGGCAATGGAAATCCAGAGCACTCTGGTGGGACTGTTGGCAGCAACAATATTGGCCGCGTTGTCAGGAACGCATGCAATAACTCGGTCTTCAACAAAGATTGTTAAGGCGGAGCAAGATGTTTCATCAGGAGCCACTTCCGGGAACCCGGATCGCACGAGGGGGGGGTCAAAATCCCCCTTTATGCAGAGCAGAGGCAGCGACTGCTCCATTGAAGTCTATGGACATAGCTCAGAATTTCACCACATATGCTAAGGTCTTGGTTCTATAGAGTTAGGAATGTGAATTTCGGGCACGTTTTCATGATCCTCAAACCCTTCTGAACATTTCAGGTGCATTTTTAGCATTTTTGAGCATTCCAGTCTGGAGAAAATCAACCTTATATCAGGTGTGCGCCGGTTATTTATGCAGCTGCTGTTGGCCGGTTGCAATGTACGCTCGTCAATACGTCATAGATACGCCTCTTTATGCAGACAGGATTCGATCCCCATTTCGCGCCCATAGACATGAACTACGACGAAGTATCTTGCTCCGCCTTAACAATCTTTGTCTTCAAGTCCCCACTGCTCTACAGCTCCATTCATTTTCTCAGCGAGGTGGTCAGCTGTATGCCGGCCTGACAGGCTTTCTGTGAGCAAGTCCGCTGAGTTCATTTGCCAGTCATCACTGATGTAGTGGCAAGTGATGGTGATGAAGCTCTCAGCTGTTAATGCGGTCCAGCAGTTAGAGCAACTCTCTCAGCTGTGCAACTCTCTCAGCTGTTCTTTTAACAGCTCCTGCTTCCGTTCTTCGTAGTGAGTTTCTACCAGTCTGGTGATGGTACGTCATGACGGACTGTGATATGCTGGTTCCAATAAATTTATCAGGTCTCGAAAACCTTTGCCCTCAACAATACTTAAGGTCAGCATATCCATCTCAATGAACTTGCAGATCCCTTGGGTAATTTTCTCTGCTCATGCATCGCAGCTCCTACATGCTAACGCAGAGGTGATGCTAGGTTGAGACTGAGAACAGGATGCCCCACCACCGACATTAACCAGGGTCGGATGCACTTTGTATAAGTGGTACATTATTTGAGTCGTGGCCGTGTTATATTAAGACGAAATTCTTAATGACCAATTATCGATTCTCGATTAATCATGCCCATCCCTAATGCCCTCATACATATGTTACCTCCTGACCGTTGCACTCCTCAAATGAACGACGTCTGGCTCTGCCACCCGTACGCTCAGGGCAATCCAACTTTTTATCATGTTGTTCCCAGTTGGTGGAACGCACTACCAGTTCCTAACAGAACAGGCGCGTTCCTCTCTACCTTCAAAAAACTCCTGAAGACCCAGCTCTTCGGAGGGTACTCTTGAGTAAGGATCAATGGTAGAGGATTGTTGGTGGAAAGCCTTTGACTACAGGTCTGATGGATTGCCTATCATCCCTAGTCCTTTCATGTTGTGAACTTGCTTCCCTTGTCTCATTTTGGATTTCTTAGTTTTGAACTTTATGGGCTGTGGAAGGCTTAGGAGCTCCGTGTGCTCTTCATCTTGATGGACAACAGCTTGGGCTGACCTGGTGGTAAGCTGGTGTCGCTTTGGTCATACATTGATAGCTTCTTACATACCAACTGACACATCTGTTACACACATTTAGATCATTGATTTCAGTCTGGACAACTCTTAACACCTACATTTTGCTGTGAGCTCATTGCCAGGCTTGAAGTTCTTTAAATAAACATTGCTAGAGATTGCTATTCATAAAAGGCATACGTCATCCTAATGAACCCAAAATTCTCTCACTCACCATATGTATAAGTGTAAGACCTAAGGGCAAAGTTGACATAGTCCTCATCCATTACGGATCGAAAGCCATTATATATCTGAGGGAAATAGTGAAGACAGTGCAAAAATAAACCACTCTCTTTGGCGTTCACACCCAGCTCGGTAAATTGAAGAGCAGTTATCAGAGTAATTGGATGTGTTTTAATTTCTTTACCACTGAGCTGGAGAAGCTTGGATGATGCTTTTTGTGGGGACAAGGAAGGATCCACTGGGATGCTGACAGTGCCGCTTTGCTTTGCCTTGCTGTCTACTGCTCTTATAAATGTTAATCCAATCTATCCTGCTACAGATGGAGCCATTATATTTATTGATTTGGCTCTGACACACACAACCCCCCCCCCCCCCCCCCTCTCTCTCTCTCACTCACTCACTCACTCACTCACTCACACACACACACACACACACACACACACACACACACACACACACACACACACACACTGATGAGTTAACTGATGTTTCCCAATTTCCTGTCACTTTCATTATTGAATGGATGAAATTCTCACCATAATTTAATATTCACAGGAAGACCTGTGTTGTTTCAATGACTAAGGTTTGTATGAACCGTTAGCAGCAGTCAACAACATTAAAGTGTAACTTGAGTAAAAACAACTTGGTGTTTCCCATACATTAACTTATTTGTGGCGGTCCACCACAATATCAACATTGACCACCACACAATAATTTTCCATGTTGTACTAAATTGTGCTTAAATCTGGTTAGCATCATAACCACGCTGTGCTAATTTGTTAAAAACTGTTGTATTCAAGTTGATTCTGCAAACCAACCACCACAAATGGAATTCAATTCTGTGGGAAACACTGACTTAGGGTCTACGGTAGTTAACAATTTAAAAATTTTGATTGAGAGTAAAATTACGTTAATTGGTGGCGTTTTGAGCAAGACCATTTATTTGCATTATCACTGAATGGGCTTACAGTGATACTAAAAGGGCAAGGTGCCACGTCACTATTTTATACCACTATCAGTGCTAAAAATTACACTTCAGTGGTAGTGTGATGAGGGTTTCTACAGACAAACCGAAGTATCACCAATCAAAATGCCACCAATTAGTCATTTTGCTATCAGTCAAAAGTTTGAAGGTGTTAACAACCACAAATATACCCTAGGTTGTTTTACTTCGGAGTTACCCTTCAAAGCAGTCAGCTTGTCTGAACTAGTCTTTCCCATTACTTTTTTTTTTTCTTACTTTGATTAACTTAACTGCCGGATGTTGTCAATCGGTGTTGCAATCAGCAGGCATTAATCCTCTGATCTGCCTTTCTCTTGTTGGGATTTGCTGTATTGTTCTCTATCTGTTCATATGTCTCTTTCTCTGGATGTCTGCCTCTCCCTGTCTGTCTTCCCTTTCACAGTGGTGCAGGTCGAGGGGAGCTCAGCTGTGTGGGTCTACGCTGAGTGATCATAGCACACTTATGGTCGGTAAACACCCCACAGCAGCCCCTGTCATCATTTTGATATCCCACAATTCCCCTTTGCTGTGCAGTCAACCTTCCTCTCACCTTCTGTGTCATCTGCCTGTCTGTCTTTCTATGTCTCTCTGTGTCTGCCTGTCTTCATGTGTCTTGGTCTCCTCCTCTTTCACTCTGTCAGTCTCTTTCTATCTGTGTACACCCCTTTTGTGTGTGGGGTGAGTGTGTGTGTGTGTGATCTGTGTTAAGTGAGCATCTGACTGAACAGGCAGCAGATGTCTGTTCGTATGCCCAGCGTGTACCCTCACTCAGACCCTGTTCCTGACTGGCTCCCACTGTTGCCGTGCTGTTGGCCGATGTGCTGCCGCTGAGGACAACAGCATTGTGTTGGCTACTTGTCCCGTTCATCCAGCTGAGGGAGAGAGTCTGAGAGACCACAGCCTGACCTGATCCTGCCGGCCTCCCTGATGCATCACAGTGTTCTTCGGCTCTCCACTGCTCATTCGGGTGGTTAGGTCTGCTCCAGCGCCAAGTGCCGCTGAAGGAGCCGTGCATTTAAAGACTCGTTTTTATCGATCCCCTAAGCCCGCCAGTGATGGATCTGTTAAAGGGAGCCACACTAACTTTCGATCCCTTCGAGCAAGCACAGCTTGGTGCAATTAGGGCTTTCATTATTATTCAAATTCTTAAACAGAATCTTTGAGGGTGATTTATGTTCAGTTGAGGAGCAGGGAGAGGCTTGTTAAGCTGGAGGTGAGCCTCGTCTGACGCAATTAAAGTTGTATTATGAGAGAGCCTGCTGTTGCCTACTCATGCTAATCCAGGCGGTCAGATTGCTAAATGTGATTGCATGATGATTGATATCGGCTGCGCGTGAAAACTGGAGCCTTGGAGGCTAAAAATAGACAGCGCAGAGATGTGGTGCGTTTTACACTGACCCTTTATGGTGCCTGTCAGGCTTTTTAAAATGATCGCTGTCAGCACAGTTAGACTGTGAACTGTTAGTTTGTGAATCCACCATCAGCGAGGGGATTACGTTGAGCATCTGTGAGAGGGGGAAGCTGGTGTCGGGGAAGCTGGTGTCGGGGATGCGGTGATGCTTGAGGGGGGCAGTGCATTTGAATGCAGGTGTGAAATGGAGGATGTGAGTGGCTGAGATGGTGGGGCAGATACATGAGATGGGGGTAGACGGTGAGGATAAGGGATGGGCGATCAGTCAGAGTATCGCCGACTGCTGCTTTGCTTTCGCAGCGAGCTGCACCTGCTCAGGCGAGCGGAGAGAGGGAGTCTGGTGAAATCGTGACGCTCATCTCAATGGGCTGCGGTAGTGTCAGGGCCACAGATTAGAGGCCCCAGTGTTTACCACACAGAGGAGAGAGGTGGCAGTGACAGAGAGAGAGGGAATGAGAGAGATGGAGTAGTGGAGAGGGAGAAGGTAGAGATTGAGAGCAAGACAGGTAGAGAGAGGTTAGGAGGGATAGGTAGAGAGTAAAGAAAAATATATAGAGAAGCATAGATATAGAAAGAGGTCTAAGAGCATATTTGAAAAAAAAAACCACTTTAGACAAGCTAGAATCAGATGACCACCAATCAATGGACACTATAATAACCTCACACAATGCATCATTATGACCGCCGCTAGCGAAGCGGTCATATAGGGATTGTCAAAGTTTTTTTTTTTTTTTTTTTTTTCGTCATCTACTTCCTGAATTTTTGGTCAACGATACCCGGGACACCGAACCACCGGGACACATGAAATTTGGTGGGTATGTAGCCCCACTAGGCTTTTACGGAAAAATTTCGTTTCGTCCCCGGGGTCCACTCCCCCCCCCGTGCTGGGCCCCCCGAACCGCAAAAAAAGCAGTTTTTCCTAAATAACTACCTGAACCGTGGCACCGAGGATGAAGAATATTTTATGGTATGTTGGTCTCAAGGGCCCACATCAATCTGGCCCATAATCACTCATTTGTGATTTGCACCCCCCCGGTAAAAAATGAAAATGCAATATTATTCTGCTTTAATCGCCCCTATCTTCAGTTAAGATGTTCAGAACTGCACCAAATTTTATTTGTATGATTGACCTGGCATTCTCTGGGGGTATGCCAAGTTTCGTAGAATTTCATCCATGGGGGGGGGTCTTAAAAAAATAGATTATGTGTACATTTAGTGACTGTACACTCATTGGCCTGTAGATGGCGGTGCACACATATACACATGCACACACACACAGGCACCCACATACTATCGGTATTAGAACGGCCGATACATAATTACAAATTCAGTAGGATTAAAAGAAAGCCAAAATATATATATTCATCATCATCATCATGGCTGCATTTCCAGTATTGGCGATAAGTAGTTGTTTGTCCACTAGATGGCGCATCGTTGCAGTGAGACGTAATTTTGTTGGAAGTTAAACGTGGGTTGGAATAACAATGGACGCTTCCTACAAGGACTATAGTTTACCGCAGAGAACTTCTAATAAGGATAGGATGATGTTCACATGAAATGTAATTCCCATTTCTTCTTGAACCCGAAATAAATCTGAGGATGTTTATCGGACATGCTTGGTTTTTACTGCAGGTACGTTAATCTTATAATATCAATAAGGACCTAGGTAATGTTACCGTTAGCGTTGGTTGAGTGATGGAGGCCAATTTGATTGATTGCATTTGTAGAAAACTATAAATGCGGTTATACCAAGCAAATTGATAGCAGCACTGTAATTGTATCTTTCGACTGTCATTTGTTGCATGTGCTACAAAAATCATTCTGTGCAATGGAAGATTTACCAACGTTACACCGGTCTGATACAGTTTTGCCTATACATGCGTGAGACTGAGACGCCTGTTTATTTTGTTTTAAGTGCGTGCAGGGTGTGAGAGGGGAATCGATGTGCTTTGATTCCAGCTTGGTAGTTGTAGTCTGTGAAATTAAAAAGCACGTGTGTGTGAAGTATCCAAACAATGACACCTTCATTTCATTATGGCTGCTTTAGCAACACACTTTAAGCTACTGTGTAGTGGGTTCCATTTAGAAGTGGCTACTTCATTCGCGCTTTCCTTGACTCATGGAGCTGCGTGAATTTTATTACAACTTTTCGTCACGATATGGCAGTTTAAGTCCGCTTGATACTGTAAGGCGTAAGCCATTGGTTTCCAAAGGAGATTTTATTTGTGTCGCCAGCATAGCCTATTGACAATTTATGTTATAAATAGGCCTACCTTATAAGCCTACCTGTAGCTTAGGGAAGCTAACAGCTTTCTATTAGGATCTAGTGTGTTAGTTACAGTTTTGTCATAACTCCCTGATGCATTTTTGCATTTAGAATAGCCAGAGCGTGAACAATATCGGGTGCCTATGGACTAGGCTTGGTGAACCCATATATTTATTTTTTGATTTCTTAAAAGATTGAGGTTGGTCTGGTGAAAGCCAGACTAGCCATGGACCTCAGTTACACAATGCAAGGGAACATGAATCAGCCTATATTTGCACGAACAATAACGGACAACAGCTCTTCAACTTTGGCCCGTTAAAATGTGTATGAACAGTCTAGCGACGCATTTCATCAAGGCCCATTTGGACATGTCAGTTATTTGCACCACTAGATGTAAAACAGCATTTCGTTTCAGACTACTGTTACTTAATTTGTGCATTAACAATAACGTTTCAGACTACTGTTACTTAATTTGTGCATTAACAATAAAGTATTACATGAACTAAAGATGACTAAAATCTTATGTAGAAGAAGAAACATTCACAAAAAATCCATCCATCCAAAAATGACCTTTGTTTTTGATAGCTGTTGAAAACTGCACCGGAACTGACAGAGATGTTTTTGTTCATACATAAATAAATAAATAAATAAATAAATAACATTATGCTGATACCTTTTGATTTTCCCAAATACAATGTAGCCTACAGGTGTAAGTGACCGTTCATCAATCCAGTTGCAATGGATGAACTGTGATGAACTGCCCTACTTGTAATTGTTTAGAGATGTTAAAGGTTTTATAACAATATTACATCTTCTTTGGCTATTCTACAATCTATTCACCTTTTCAGCGCCAGTAGGCTACTCTCTGTGCAGCCGCACACACACACACTCAGGCATGCCAAAGAAGCATACACAAAAGTTTCAAGAGTGGGGGATGGAGTAAAATATGGAGACAAATTGAAGTGTGATTTATTTTCGCGGAACGGATGTACTGGACTGAGCGGCGGTCATATTTTGTACCGCTATGCGGTACATCTAGTTTATTAAGCATTTGTAAACTATTAGTAAATGGCTTGTTCATCGTTTGTAAAGTATTGCTAATACATTATTTCTCATCAGTAAAGCATTTGTACACACAGTTATACATGGTGTGTTCATAGTAAATAAGACTATATCTAAAATATGTAAAAATATGTCATTTTTAATACTTAAAGGAACCATATGTAATAAATGTATTTCAATTAATCATAAAATGGTCCTGATATGTCACTATACATTAAGAAATCATGTTCATTTCAAATACTTATATCACTGACAACTGTAGTCCGGCCAGAATATTGTCATTTAAAAAGTGAAGTTGCAGCCCTCAACTGATGTTGATGTTGTGTTTTGTCATGTCATGTTGTGTTTTGGCCTGATGTGCCACCTTCCACCTATCTACTAATCACAAAGTCAGTAGTGTTTTGGCATCCGGGTTGGCAACCTCGAGTCTGGGGGGAGGGAGAGGGGATACACCTCTCTACAGTAATTTGAAAGTGATTGCAGTACCAGTTTTGGCCACAATCTTACATATGGTTCCTTTAATATATTATACAATGATCATTTTGTTGATGACGTAATATTTCCATTATTTAACAGTTGTTACATACATATGCACTAATGATTAGTTAGGATGTGGATATGTTTTATAAACCACTTCCTAATATTATAATTCATGAGTGGTTAGGTAATGATATTTTGTGAGCTCATTTAAAGTGAGGACTTCTATGCCTTGCAACACATTTTCAAATGAAATTACATTTACATTCATTGATTTTGCAGACAAGAGGGGAATGAAACCCCCACATTTTCAGGCTACTGCATGCTAGCCCAGCTCCTTATCCACTACACGCCCAACTAAAAGCACCCACAAACATGCAAGAGTTTCTGTTTTCTTCTACTAACTATACACTATTAAGCATTTATTAAACATTTTTACATTACATTGCATTTGGCTGACACACTTTTAGCCAAGGCGACTAACAACTTCAGTGTTTCCCAGAGAATTGAATTCCATTTGTGGTGGTTGGTTTGCAGAATGAACTTGAATGCAACAGTTTTTAACAAATTAGCACGGCGTGGTTATGATGCTAACCAAATTTAGGCACAATTTAGTACAACCTGGAAAATCATTGTGTGGTGGTCAATATTGATATTGTGGTGGGCCGCCACAAATAAGTCAATGTATTGGGGAAACACTGAACTTTACATTACATTACATTACATTTAGCTGACACATTTTTAACCAAGGCGACTGACAACATGGTAAACAGTTTAGGCTTTTTAAAGCAATTCTTTCAACAATTCTAGGGCAATTTAAAAAGGTAGAGTACAATAAGAATAAGTGCATCAGTAAGTGCTGTTTTTAAACAGTCGAGTGTCAGCTCTAGTCAGATGTTAAGTGCTAGGATCACCAAGACTTGTTGTAAGTAGTGATACAAGAGATGTTCTCTGAAGAGCTGGGTCTTCAGGAATTTTTTTAAGATGGAGAGGGATGTCCCTGCTCTAGAAGGAACTGGTAGTGCTTTCCACCAACGAGGAACAACAGATGAGAAAAGTTTGGATTGGCCTGCGAGTACCGGTGGCAGAGCTAGACGTCGTTCATCTGAGGAGCGCAACGGTCGGGAGGTAGCATATGCCTGTATGAGGGCATTCAAGTAGGCGGGAGCAAAACCGGAGACTACTTTGTAGGCAAGCGTTAGGTACTTGAATTTGATGCGGGCGGCCATAGGTAGCCAGTGTAGCTGGATGAGCAGCTGGGTAACGTGCCCTTTTGGTGAATTTGATGCGGGCGGCCATAGGTAGCCAGTGTAGCTGGATGAGCAGCGGGGTAACATGTGCCCTTTTGGGTTTGTTGTAGACCAGGCACGCCGCCGCATTCTGGATCATCTGAAGGGGTTTCACTGTGCAGGCTGGGAGACCTGTCAAGAGGGCGTTACAGTAGTCAAGTCATGGGATGACTATTGCCTGTACCAGGAGTTGAGTAGCATCTTGAGTCAAGTAAGTCCTGATTTTCTATACGTTATAGAGTGCGAAACGGCACGACTGGGCGACATGGCAACATGATCGGAGAAGGTTAGTTGGTTTAGTTGGTTGTCGAAAACAACTCTTAAATTTCTTGCAGCCCTGGTAGGTGCAACAGACAGGGAGTCAATTTTGATGTTGATGTCATGATGTATGGTAGGTTTAGCTGGGAGGACCAGCAGTTTAGTTTTTGAGAGGTTTAGCTGGAGGTGGTTTGCCTTCATCCATGTAGATATGTCTGAGAGGCAATCCGAGATCTGTGGCAAGACCAAGGGGTCATCAGGTGGAAAGGACAAATAGAGCTGTGTGTCGTCTGCATAGAAGTGGTATGAGAAGCCATGCGAACGGATAATCTGTCCCAAAGAGGTGGTGTAGATAGCAAAGAAAAAGGGGCCCAGCACTGAGCCCTGGGGGATCCCTGTGGTGAGCTGTCCAAGCCATGATACGTTAAACGAGCGTCCTGTGAGGTAGGATTCAAACCAGGAGAGAGCAGATCCAGAGAATCCCATGTTTGAGAGTCTAGAGAGAAGGATGCAGCGATTGACCGTGTCAAAGGCAGCTGATAAGTCAAGTAGAATGAGTACTGGGTTCGAGCCCAGTCTTTCACCATTGTGGCCTTGCCCTTTAATTTCATTTATATGTGTAATTCATTTTTGATAAAAGTACCTGCTAAATGATTAAAATGCAAATGTAACCTTTATAACTCATTTGAAAATGATGAGCTCACAAAATATCAGTGGTTATAAAAGTGGTTTATAAAATATCTATCCACACTCTAACTAATCATTAGTGCATGTGTATGTAACAACTGTTTAATAATGGAAATATTACATATTACATTATTAATCAACAAAAATATTATTGCATATGATTAAGTATTTAACAATAATTTATAAACATTTTAGATATAGGCTTATTTACTATGAACAAACCATTTATAACTGTGTGTACAAATGCTTCACTAATGATAAATAATGTATTAGCTATACTTGATGATGTATTAAATGATGAACAAACCATTTAATAATAGTTTACAAATGCTTAAAGGAACACGCCACCCAATGTCGGTAGTAATATATGTTCTTACTAGGGGTGTCAAAATAACTGATTGCTTGACTTAAACCCTTTTGCTCTTTGGGGAGCATAGGTCATTCATGAACTTCCTCCAGGTGGTTCGGTGTTGAGCGATCTTCTCTGCTTCCTTCCAAGATGATGTTGCTTTCTTGAGTTCTGCCTCGACA